>NC_051075.1:70919136-70948217 GCF_004664715.2 Peromyscus leucopus
TAGAGAAAAAGACGATAGAAAAGAATCATCAGAAAAGCTAAAAAAAATGAAAGAAACACAAGTAATAAAAAGAAATAGGAGAAAATAAATAAGAACAAAGAAGAAAAAGATAAGAAGAGAAGCAATAGAATAAAGAGGAGAAACAGAAAAAGATAAAGAAGAAAAAGAAAAGAAAGAAAAGGAAATATAAAAAAGAAAGAGAAAAAAAGAAGAAAAAAACAAACAGAAATTAAAAAAGAGAGAGAAATAGAAAAGATATAAGAAAGAAAGACAAACAAAAAGAAAAAGAAGAGAACATAAAAAGAAAAAGGAAAAACAGAGAGAGAAAAGAAAAGAATAAAAAACATAGGCAAAATCAAAGTAGCACAAAGAACGATAGAGAAACATAGAGAAAGACGAGAAAAAAGAATAAAAAAGAGAAAAACAAAAAAAAAAGACAAAGAGACAGATTAAAGAAACAGCAGAAAAATGGCAAGAAAGTAGAAAGCAAACAAAGAGACAAGATAGTAAAAAACTAAGAACAAGCAATAAAGACACAAATAGAAAAACAAAATAAAGAGTGATGTGAAAGCAAAAGAAGAAACAAGAATAAGGGGAGTATAAAAAGAGACTAAAAACAAAAGAAAGACAAGAAGAAAAAGAGAAGAATAATAGTAGAAAAACATAACGACACTCAATAAAGACTTAAGAATAAATAAAAAAGTAAAGCATAAAAAAAAAAAGCAGAAGAAGAGTAAAGCAGTAAGAACAAAAAGAGAAGCAAAAAAAAAAGAATAGAAGAAAAAGAAGAAGAACGTAGAACATAAAAGAGAAAGAGCAAAAAAAATAAAAGTACGTCAGAAAAAGAGAAAAGAACAACTAGAAAAAAGAAAAGAAAAAAAAAGAAGAAAAACAAGAAATAAAAAGAAAAAAAAGAGGAGATATAGCTAAGAGAAAAAAGAAAGAAAAATAAAAGAAGAGAGAAGTAAAGCAAGAGAAAGAGAAAAAAAAGTAGAGAAGAAGATAAAGCAACACAACAGTTAGAGATTAGTAAGCAAAAGAAAAAGAAAAGAAAAAAAGAAATAAGAAAAAACAAGAAGAAAAAAAAAAAGAGAAAAGATAAACGAGCAAAGCAAAAAGAAAAATAGGCAAGAAAAAAAAAAGAGATAAGATAAGTAACAAGAAAAAAGAAAAAAATAAGAAGAATAAGAAAATAGTTAGAAGAGAAGAAAAAAGAAGTAAAGTCAAAGAGTATAAGATAAAGACGATAAACCAGAAAGGAAAACAAAGAGAAAAAAGTACCAAGAGAAAAAATAAAGAGAGAAGTAAGTAAAAATAAAGTACAAAAAAAAGTAGAGAGAGAATAAGATAAGAAGAAAATAAAAAAGAGAGAAGTGGAACCTCAGAGAGTCAGGGTGCATCAACATGGAGGAGCTTCCCTACAGGCTCAAGATATTATCTTCTGGCATTCTTAGTTTTTGGATTGAAGCTGCTTGTCTGCTAAGTTAATAGAGTCTATTGTCACAAGGTTTAGTTCTCACACAGAGAGAGGCAAACATGGCTGTTCCAGAGAGCAGCACTTAGCCCATGAGAAGGTCATTAGCCTCTGACCTGCAGTGTTCCCATCTCTCTACAGTACTGAAATTCAGATCAGCCAGCCAGGCTCTGCAGACACAGATTCCTTTAGGAGTTTCCTTCCCCTCCAGACAAGGGAGCTTCTCTATCATGTCTGATAGCCAAAGAGGGGAGAGTGAGTCTCTACTTAGAATATGCGCATTGCTGCCAGAGAGCATGGTTACACAGATGTAGACAGGGTTCTGTCAATTTGAGGCATGTGTTTATTAATGTATGAGTTTCCCCAAAGAAATTGGTGATCAGAGAGTTGTTGTATTCTTTTCAAAGTGACTTAGAAAGTACAGGACAAACGTTTGCTGCAGTCCTGCTTGGTGAGAAGTAGACAGCGGTTGTACACAGTCTTTTTTTTTTTTTTTTGCTTCTGACTTCTCCCTGTTTCCACACAGACTCTTTTTGCTTCTGACTTTACTTCTGCATTAGATAAACAGAAGATCCACCCAGGAGATCCAGCAGGCTTTTTTAGAACCCAGTTGGGCATTTTCACATAAGGAGGTGGTTCTGCTAGCAGGAGCCTCTATATCCACGCTATAAGAAATAATCCTGTCTGTCGTTTCCAGTCTGAGCACAGAACACAGCTTTTATGTGCAAGCATTTCCTAAGAAAAGGGAAGAAGCCCTGGGGTGGGGATAAATAGGCATCAGTGTGCTTACAGGGAACAACACACCAGTCAAAGCATCAACTCTAAACACCAGGACTCAGCTGTCACAGACACTGGCAATGGGAATCAGCTCCACAGGTAATGCCCGCATTCTTTCTCTCCAGGGACAGAAGAGGAGCCTTCCCAGGACTGTGTGATGCTGATGATGACCAGGAGTCTTGGTATGGCACGAGTTGTTCCTGGAGCACAAGGTTGGAATCAGGGGACATTCCTGGTGCATATAAATTGCCTCTCCAGTTTGGATCTTTATGTCTATGAAAGATGCAGGAGTCATAGACTTTGCTCATGACGAGTGAATAAAACCTGCTTCTTCTCACCCTACACAGGGAGGAAGTATTGAGACCTTGTCCAGCCTGGGTGCTGCTGTAGGAGCTTAGGTGAGGTAGGCAAGTTGCAGAGTCCCTCTGAGGGAGGTGGCAGCCCTGCCATACTTAGAGCTGACGGGAGCTGCCTGGGGATCAGGGACCCACTTCCCCCATAGATCCCATGGCTGAGCAGAGGAGCTTCTCCCTCAACCAGGGAAGGAACAAGGCAATAGCTCAGCCCCTGAGCCAGGTCTCCTGCTGCACACACTGTGCAGCCCCTTCCCTCTGGAAACAACTTTTGTACAAAATATTGCTCAGAGCTTTTCCAAAGAAATGCTTACATCAGTCTGAAAGCAAATACTGGGTAAAGGCAGATGAAGTCCCTGTTTCCTCTGCAGGCATGTGACAGCCGTGGGGACAAGCAGCTTAGCTCCAGCATTCCATCCTCTGCTCCCTGCTATTCCTGCTATGGTCTTCTAGTGCTTTCTCCCCTCCATCTTCCCTTTGGCTCCTCCTCCTTTCCTTCTCCTTCCCTCCTCCTATCTACCTTTTCTTCCATTTTATCAGTCCTTCTTGATCTCTCCAAGATCCTGATGTCCCCTCTCTCCTCTCCCTCTCTCTCCCACTCATTTACCATCCACTTTCAACTTTGGACACCTCAACAAATGTTCAAGGCTAGTTGTAGGTTCCTGTGTTTACCATGATGACAACCTCTCAACTGTAGTCCTTTAGGATGCTTGTGGCCCCCACTCCAGGGGTGGATGGAAGAGACAGCCTTCTAGACATTCCCTACAACTAACCCCATTGACCCATAATAAGTCAGACACTTACCAATAATGTAACCTGGGTCACTCACCAGGCTTTCCAGAGAGGTCCACCCATTTCCCTGCTAGCACACAGCCATCCAAAGAGCCAACACAAAATCTGGTCCAGGGGTCAGAGACTGACATCACTTACCTTTCTTCCCACCAGGAGGCCTCCCAAGCCTGAGTTGCAAACCATCATGTGGTTCCCTGGCAGGACTGAAAGAACCTTGCCCTGTTTGTCTTGCCATGACCTGTTCTGGGGGTGCCAAGGCTCTGGCATGACACCAGATGTCTCTGGTGCTGCTTCTCAATTATTCCTCCCCAGGTCCAGCTTCATGAACCAGATTCTGTCAAGGGCCTTGAGATTTCTCAGACTTGTCATCAAGAGGCAAATTTAGGGCCTGTGCTAGCAACTATTCCATGGATCTTAAGTTCTGCCTACAGGGAGGGGGGGTGAGTGCAAAGGAAGAGGGTCCCCAGCCTTCTAATGAATTCTGCAGTAGAGAATGAGAGGAGACAATCTGATCAGACAGGGCTCGTCCCATCCCTCCACTCCTCTTCTGGCTTCTCTGTGGACCTGGCATGTCCATTCCCCTCTCTGGGTCTTGGTTCTCTGTGAGGAGACTGGGCTACTGCAATGCTTCCTCCAGTGCTGATAACAGGAGCACATACTGTGGGACTGCCATCTGAGTGGTCAGAGCACCTCCCATGCAAGGTCCCCAGAGGCAGCAAGGGGCAGCAGAGCAGGGACACAGTGCAGCCCTGTGGGAGGACAAGGAGGTGGTCAGGACACCACCTGGCCCTCCCAGACTCAAAGGATCTTTACTTTTCAGCTTGTAGAACAAAGAAGATGGCCCTCCTTGTAGCTCTGGGGCTCTTCATAGTGGGAATCTGCCTTGTTGTTCTCTGTCTAACATATGACACATTGGGAAGGGACATTGAAGTCCATGAAGACCAAAACAATGGGACAAAAATGGACAGTCTGAAACTGGCCTCCATCAACACTGACTTCGCCTTCAGCCTCTACAAGGAGCTGGTTTTGAAGAATCCAAATAAAAATATTGTCTTCTCCCCACTCAGCATCTCAGCTGCCTTGGCCATCCTATCTCTAGGAGCCAGCAGCAACACCCTGGAAGAGATTCTAGAAGGTCTCAAGTTCAGTCTCACAGAGACCCCCGAGGCAGACATCCACAGGGGCTTTGGGCACCTCCTCCACATGCTCACCCAGCCAGGAGACCAGGTGAATATCAGCATAGGCAGCATGATATTTGTTGAAAAGCGCCTACAGATCCTGGCAGAGTTCAAGGAGAAGGCAAGGGTGCTGTACCAGGCTGAGGCCTCCATGACTGACTTCCAGCGGCCTGATGAGGCCAAAAAGCTCATCAATGACTATGTGAACAAACAGACCCAGGGGAAGATCAAGGAACTGATCTCAGACCTGGATGTGAGGACAGTAATGGTGCTGGTGAACTACATCTACTTTAAAGGTGAGGATGGTCACTGGTTAGGGCATGAAGGGAGAGGATGCTGGCTGAGTGCCTTGTGTCTTTACACTGACCACTTGAAAGGAGGTGTTTATGCCTTTGGAGATATGGGTGCCTAACTTCTTATTACCCACAAGCCTTACTTCTCCTTTGGATTTATATGTATATGTATACACACACACACACACACACACACACACACACACACATATACACATACACACACACACACACACACACACACACATAGTTGTAGTTCCAAAAGAACCCCTGCTCTCAGTGTAAGAGGGCTAATTTTGGCAGCAACTTAAACATACTATGAGAATGCATAGCTTACACACCCATTTCTTCCTGAGTAGGCAGAAGCTGTGGTTTCTCTCTGCAAAGACCGTGTCCCTCAGTTTCCCTCTCCAGAATTTCTAATACATTCCTGTAGAAGGTTTTATCCTTGATGTAGAGCCTCTGATTCTAGGAGGGTTGAGAGAAACTGGAGAATTCTTGACCTGAAGAGTGTGCCTCCTCTATCTTAAGGGGGAAAGTAGCATGTCCCATACCTACTGAAGAGCCCTGTGGGCAATTCCTGTTCAGGACCTCTCCCTTGTGCCATTTTGGTAATGAGCTGGGCCTGGACATGGAAAAGCAGGGATGCAGGAACAGACACTAACGAGAGGGAGGTGTCAGCCAGGCAGTGTTCTATGTTTAGGGTATGGCTGCCTCATGGAATTTTGCTTTTGTAAAATTGCTCGCCCAAACATCCTGAAGGTTAGAATGCCCAAGACACACTCCAGGGCCATGGAGTCTAATGAGAGTTGGGTGCAAGAGTGTTGGGAGACTCAGTTGGAGATAAAATCGGTAAGGGTAATAGGGGAACATCCGGAGCCCACACCCACAACACCCTGCCTGACAGAGACCAGGGAGTTAGGAGACAGTCCAGAACTTGGTATCTGAGAGTAGTCATGATGTAATCAGATCTGGGTTGAATTAAGGATAGTGCAGGGCAGAGGGAGGGCAGGCTCTGAGACAATGGACAAAAACTCAAGGTGGCCATGGACAGAAAAAGAGTCTAGAAGGACAGAGGACAGGAGGACAGGATGGCTGCAGAGCTGCTGTGGGCTGGGAATGGTGGAAGCAGAGTGATAGCCTGAAGGATGACTGGGCATGTCTCTCTAGCCTCAGGACCCAAGCTCCAATGCTGCTTGGCTGTGAGGTGGCTGTTTAGGCTGCTAGATCCCAAGCCCAAGAAATTGTTTCAGCACCAAGTTCTGTAGGGATCCAGGATAAGTCTGAATGGGATATCTATGATTTGTGGAGGTGGCCATAGACCATGTGTGAGCTGAGGACTTGTTACTCACATTTTAGTCTGCAATCTATGGGACCATGGACTGCTCACAGTGTGGGAGATTTCAGTCTCTCTTGTCCTGTTTCCCCTGAAGCCTGTCCCACAACACATCGTCTTCTAGACGTGGCTCCTCCTGAGGAAGAAGGGATCCTCAACTCCCCAGGCTCCCGTCTCCCCACTTTCACTCTCATTTCTCTCTAATACACCCCACCCTAAGATGCCATGTTGTTTCTTAGTTAGCTTAAGTATCCAGGCTTTGTTTTGGGGTTTCCCTTTCCAAACCAAGCTTGGAGTCTCTTTTCATCTCTAGGAGTCTGTCTACTTACAAGGTTTTTTTTTTTCTTTCCAATCCATCATTTTCTACCTCTTAAGGGACACTCTGTGTTGTTGAAGTTGGATTGATGGCTGTCACAACACAGGAGATGGTCAGAAATGGGACAGAGGTGGGGTCCCTCAAGTGATGTTACAAACTGATGATCTGTTCATCTTTAGGAAAATGGAAGACGTCCTTTGACCCTGAAGACACATTTGAGTCTGAGTTCCACTTGGGCAATAGCAGGTCTGTGAAGGTGCCCATGATGCACATTGAGGATCTGACCACGCCCTACTTCCAGGATGAGGACCTGTCCTGCTCTGTGGTGGAGCTGAAGTACACAGGCAATGCCAGCGCCCTGTTCATCCTCCCTGATGAGGGCAGGATGCAGCAGGTGGAAGCCAGCTTGAAACCAGAGACCCTGAGGAAATGGAAGGACTCTCTGAGGCCCAGGTGTGTGTGCACAGGAACCAGAGCTGGTCTGGATCCTCATCCTGCTGTTGGCCTGAGGCCCTGTGTCCCTGTCTCTCAGAGGCTCCATAGTGTACTAGTAACCGTTGATGAGTCACCAGGGACAAGTGAAGTGGAGGTGACTTTCCCTCTGTTGACTTGGTAGTTTGGAACCTGATTTTACTGACATTTTGTTGTGCACAAGATGAGATCAGCTAGAGCAGGAGCTGAGGATTCCTCTGTGTCTAACAGGCCTTAATTACAGGGAATCTTGAATGGGTTTTGGAATGCAGAGGGGAGTGAGGTTGAGATGAGATCAGCTCTGAGAATCAGCTCTGCCCTGTGTAGCCATCTCTTCCCCTCATCACCCATTCATTCACCATTAGTGCAATGAAGACTTGAATACTTACTATGTGCCAAGCTGTGATTTAGAACCAGAGAGGCTATCCGAGGCATTATTTCTTATCATTGGGTGATCATAATATGACAATGGAAGAGAGAGTAAGAGTATGAAAATACAATGGAGTGTTATATGATTAATTAAAAGATAGGGTAGAAGCCAGGTAGTGGTGGTGCATGCCTTTAATCCCAGCAAACAGGGGATAGAAGAAGGTATATCTCTGATTTTGAGGCCAGCCAGGTTTACAGAGCTTGCTCCAGGACAGCCAGAGTTACACAGAGAAACCTTGTCTTGAGGAAAAGCAGAAAAACAAATCAAAGAAACAAGAAAAGAAAGAAAGAAGAAAGGAAGGAAGGAAGGAAGGAGGAAAGGTGAGCGGAGTTGAGGAAAGCTGGAATCAGATGGAATGTGCAGATTTAACTAGAATGATCATTAGATGAAGTCTGAGAGTCCACATGACAGGGAGGAACTGCATTTTATGTATCTGGGAGAAAAGCATTCTTGGCAGAGGAACAGCTGGTACCAAGCCTCTTTGTCTGGGCCCTGTTCACTCTCAGGCACTGATAGATAATTACTGCAATAAAAATTACTGCAACAATATAATAATTACTGCAAAAGGAAGAACAAATCACATGGTCTAGGCATGGATGGAAAGAGGGCTGCTCTCCAGTGAGAGAAACAAGGTGGATTGAATGCAAAATGGAGGCTAGTGATCTTATATGCCTTTGTTATTCTCAGGATGATCGATGATCTCTGCATGCCCAAGTTCTCCATCTCCACTGACTACAGCCTGGAGAAAATCCTTCCACAGCTGGGCATCAGGGAAGTCTTCTCCAAAGAGGCTGACCTGTCTAGGATCACAGGAGCCAAGGACCTGATAGTCTCTCAGGTAAGACAAGATACACTCAGTCTTTCACCTTGGTGCCTGAATGTGGATGGTGAAGGCCAAGTTGTGGTATGTGGGGAATGGTAAATGTGTGAGAAAGCCTGCATTTCTGAGATTCACTCATTCTGGGAGAGCTGGATTACAGCCTAGACACTCCTGCTGGATACCATGCACCAATTCCTACTCTACCCCCTGAACATAACTTCACCTAGGTTTCTATGGTAGGACAGAGCCTGTGCTTAGTCTTAGACCACCATTGGTACTGACCCGTGCTGTAGTATGGATGCCATCCACAATCCACTGTAGGACAAATCACTTCCAGCCTCAGCTTATTCACTGCCGAGCTGGTCCAGTACTTCTTCACTAGCACACAGAATAGCAGTAGTAAAGGAAATAACAAGTTGTGAATGGCAGATGGGATGAAATTTTAATAATAGGAGAAAAGATGCCTTAAAATCCCACATACATTTAAAGATACACAGCCTGGCAATGCCTAGCATTCTGTCCACTGCCCACTCAGAGGCTTGGGCTCAGATCTGTACCAGCAGGGCATGGCAATCTGGTAATGAGAAGCCATGTCCTGTGCATTGCTGCTGTATGTCCCAAGGAGACTGGAGCAGGAGGCATGCTGAAGCCTGCAGTGGCTGCCAGCACACTGGATATTCCTGTGGGTCTCCTGAGAAGTTGCCTATGGAGTAAGGACTGGAGTTTCCTACTCCCATCCTCCAGTTTGAGGATGGGTTTGAGGACAACACAGATCCTCAGAGACTGAGCAGACCCAGGCCATGCCTCACCTCACACCCTTAGCAGAGACTTGGAAACTCCCGGGGTGGAGCTCACTGTAGGAAAAAACCACTTCACCAGCAGCTGAGGCCAGCAGTGGATGCTTGCTCCAGGAATATCCTCTCCTGCCCTCCCTGATCTCCTGTGAGTGATGTCTTTCTCTTACAGGTGGTCCACAAGGCTGTGCTGGACGTGGCTGAGACAGGCACAGAAGCAGCTGCCGCCACAGGAGTCAAATTCACCCTCAAGTCTGCAAAATTGGACCCATTTATTTTGAGTTTTGACAGGCCATTCCTGATGATTATCTTTGACACAAATACTCAGACTCTACTCTTCTTGGCCAAGATCACAAACCCTAAAAGAGGCTAGAACTTCCTAAGTGGTGAGCCTTCTTCCTGGGAGCCAGGAATTGAGCCTGTATGTGGATCTCTATGTGCATTTTGGCCTCAATGCTCTAAATAGCTGTGCCATGCCTGGATTGGACAGTGACAGTGACAGTGACTAACTATGACTCAAACATACACAGGGCACTTGGACAGTCAGTGTCAGGCTCCCAGTCCTCCTGGCTACACTAGTTCATGTTCCTGAGCCTGAACTCTGTCTTTGTGTTCCTCCCTGCTGCCTCTCCTGTATTTGCCTCTACACAAAAGCCTGGGCCCTGGCAGGTAGGCTCTGTCCCTATCTAGGCTCTGGTTATGTCTGCCTTCTTCTTCCACAGGCTTGATGGGACTAACCAAACTTATAGGTCAACTATGTGAACCTCACCCTAGCATTGAGAAGGAAACCTGCCGCCCTGAGTCTATTCCTGGCATCTGGTATCACTGTGTGCCCAGTTCCTGTCTCACACTTTCCCTCTTCTAGGCTTTGTTACCCACTGTCCCTTGCAGGGGCTCCCGACTCTGCCCACATCTGGCACAGTATTGGATCCCTCACTCCTGCAGCTCATGGAGTCGGTTGGTCAGACCAGCTCCTTTCCCCCCAGTACACCAACCTAGGGCAGAGGAGTCTTTTTCTTGGTTCCCAGATGACCTTCCTCACACAACAGATGGACATGTCCACCTTCCTTACCCAAAATGCAGTGCTTCGAGCAAAGCAACAATAAATGTATAACTGCTCAAAAAGTGTCCAAGCAGTGTTCACTCAGCTCCTATTGGCAGGGGTGTGGCCTCTAGTGACCACAGGATAGTAGAGATTGTCACTCACAGTCTGTGACTCCTGTGATGGACCTCTGAACTACATTATTATTAGTCCATTTTATGGAGGAGGAAACTGAGGCACAGAGAAGCTTAGTCATTTCCCATGACCTCACAGCTAGACATTATGACTTCAGTGATGTTCTTCAAGTGTCCTGATGCTAGAGAAACAGTTTTCACCAAGCAGGGTTTCTGTGCTCAAGGCATCACTATGGTGGTGGGCAGGTGGATCACAAAACAAGCCTCTGGGTGCTTCACAGAGAACTGCCAAAATAGTCTATTGATTGTGTAACCTCTGTGCTGAGATCAGAGGAGGATGAGAAGGTGGTAAGATGACCAGAAAGAATGCTTTGGGCAGAGCAAAGAACAATGGAGGCATTTCTAAGAATCATGGGTGTTTAGGAGAAGAAAGAAACAGTCACCAGATGTCAGAGAGCTTGGCCCTGTGAGGATTCTCAAATAACTCAGAACTACAGGGAGCTTGGGAGGGGTGAATCACTGTTCCTGTCTTGGGAGCCTCATAACTTTGTGTGGTTGTAAAGCAGAGAGCTGCTCTAGACAAGTGTGGGGATTGTCACTAAGGGCTGTTTCAGGGAACATCAGGCCACACCAGGAGAGGAGATAATTCAACTCAAAGATTTGCTTTAGTGCTCAGATGGAGGACAAGAAAAGGCCATGGTGGATTTGGGTTGGGGTTTTGGTTGTCATGGAGAATCTGTGAGCCTGGAAACACTGTAGAAGCCTGCACAGAAAGAGAAGGTTGTTCCAGTTTGAGACATACTTGAGTCTCAAGGTTCCTAAGAGCAGACAATGAACAGGTGGACATCTTGTTACAGGAGAATTACAGCCTGGAGGATCATACACAGGATTCTTTTGTGCAGTGTGCACTAAGGTACCACTCCATGAGGACTATGGAGCGATAAGAACAGGACCCATACATTGAAAACAGGCATGTCCCAACAAAAATAATGTGTACAACAGTCATTCAGGGCCCTGAGATTGCCACCTCATGAACTCCACGATCACTGACAGGCCTCAGCTGTATCTCTGCATCCTTTCTGGCTTCACACCAGGTATCTAAGGAGCCTGGTGTTGAGTACATCTCATGCTGCCACAGGAGTTGGGTCCAGAAGTTGTTGGCAAAGTCTGAGTTTACCTCTTAATGGAGTCTATGACACAGATGTTAGGGTTTCACTTTTCCCCATTCTACAAGGCTTCCCCCAGGACCTGACCACCAAATGTTGCCCTGGTGATGAACCTGTATACAGGGACCACCTCGGTGTGCGAGAGAGGTAGCAGACTGTGAAGCGGGACAGATGGGCCTGGAAACAGTGCAGTTCCCCGAGGTTGAATGTCTGGGAACTTTCTGAATGGCACAGTGATTTCTACACACCTAGAATCCATTTTATACAAATTTAACAGTGGAAAGTGGCTATGTGGTGCAGTTTGTTATGGATCTCAAAATCACTGTGGATATTGTCCTTCCTTCCTGTCTCTGCCACATGGCCTACCAGGTCTAATCATAGTCTGACATATTCATCCTGAGAATATGGTTAAATTATCTTTCAAAGGTAATTGCCAAGGTCTCATGTCTACACATCAATGATCAGAAAATACCTATCATAGAGTGCTATGGGAGAGAGAGAAATAGCATTGACAATGGTTATAATGACTGCTACAGGCCAGGCTGCCTCTTCCTCCCACCCCTTCAGCCACATCAGAAACCCACTCCAATATTCAAGCATGGGAAGAGCACTTGTCCCTCCAGGTGTTGTGTGGTTGGCACAGCCCAGGAGGGCACTGAATCAGCTGCCACCATGAATCAAGAGTGACCTCCTTGCAGAGGACAATGTCAGCTACTGCATCATCAGAACCCATGGTATCCATGCTCACCCAGAATGGCTACAACATCCTCTCTCAGAGAATAATCTTCAACCCCAGGAAGGTTTCCTATAGTAACTTGCTAAGCTGACTGCAGGAGATGTGCATTCTAGAGCATTCATTCCCAGCCTGTGCCTTACACAACATGTAAAAATCTTTAGCATGCATACAGCAGTGAGTTCAGAGACCTGTGGTCCAAACTAAGGCCAGGACAGAGTATCTAAGGTAGCCCCACCAGATGTCAGCATCCCAAGGGGGAACCACTGTGAACTGCATGATCTGCAGATCCTCACCAATGTTTCTCACCCTAGAACAATCACAGCCAACTCCAGATTCTTTGAGAGGATGCTGAGCTGCCATCCAGCTGGCTGCCTCCATCTGTTTTCTGTTGTTGTTACTGAGGCCACAGAGCAGACAGCAGATAGAGGGGTGTTTCAGTTAGCCTTGTGTCACTGGGACAGCGCATCTGAGATAACCCACAGAGGGAAGCAAAGGTTTGGTTTGAATCACAGTTTCAGAGACTTCAGGCCGGGGTCTGCTGCCTTCTTTCCTTTGGCCTGAGGCAGGGCAAGCTTTGTGCATTGAAAGACACTATCAAGAGGCTCATCCTGGGACATGGGCAGATGGGTAACGTGCTGGTCTCATGTGCATGAGGATCTGAGTTTATTCCCTGACGTAAAAAAGCCAACTATGATCACATGAATTTGTGATCCCAGCTCTGGGGTGGATTCCTGGGACTTCCTGGCTAGTGAACCTTGGCAATCAATGAATTCCAGGTCTATGCAGAGACCTTATCCTAAAACCAAGGTGGATGAGGAATGGCAGTTTAAGTTGACCTCTGACCTTCATATGGATGTGCACATGGATGCACACATACACATTCACAAACTCAGAGAACCACATAAAGTAAGCATTCAAGGAGAAAGAGAAAAGGGCTGGGGAGGTAGCTTAGTGGTGGAATGCTGGCTTGACTTATATATGTGAAGTTTAGGGTCCCCAGAACCATGAGACTAAAGAGATAACCCCCAGGATGGTAGAAAATGTCTGCAGCTCAGGCGTCTGTGCATGGAATTCTTATAACTCAAACAGTTAGATAACTAAGCCATCCTTCACACCACCAGGAAGGCTGTATGGTTCCTCAGCTGTTACATTAGTGTGTCCTCATAGCCAGGATGGGTATGGGTCAGCAGGGACCAAAGCTGTGGTGATGGAGAGGATGGACACCATCCAGCTGGACTGGATCACACTCCTGGATTGACTCAGCATTGACTAGTGTCTGGTCCTGGGATTCTATACAGTAGGCAGTCAACACCGGGGGACACCTCAGCAAGAACTGATGAAGATGCAACAAGTCTTAGGTATGAAGGACAGAGCAGCAGTCGTGACCTTTGTGGTCTCTGTGGTGACCTCAGGGCAAGATCCCACCCAGCCAAGTTTCCAACTTGTGAAGAGAAATTAAGGAAAAACTTAGAGCTGGGTTGGTGGTGCATGCCTTTAATCCCAGCCCTCGGAAGGCAGGGGCAGGCAGATCTCTGAGTTTGGGGCCAGCCTGATCTACAGAGCAAGTTCCACGATAGCTAAGCTTAGGCAGTGGAGGAAATCATGGGAAACAGAAAGCTGGTGAAGATGTAATTGAAGGAGGGGGCCATGTTCCAGCCCCAGCAGCAGAACTTGGCAGCTTCAGCCATGTGGTTCCAGCTTTAGAGTCAAGAATAGAAGAAAGGTGTTATGGAACCTTCCTCTGTAACTAAGGAAAGATACTGAGACCAGGCATGTGTCAGGGTATCCCTGAATGGAGGCCCAGAGAAGCTATTGCATGAAGCTGTGAAGTTGAAGCCTGGATTGCCTTGGAGACCCCAAGATGTTGTAGTATTAATGTAACATCTTATTTTTTTTTTGGCTAAATCCACATATTGTATTTGCAACCTAATATTGTTTAAGAATCTGCAGAGCTGTCCATAACCTGCTACTTTGGGAGTTGTAAAATATACTCCTTTCCCCTAAGCTTTGCGAGTCCACAGCTGCCCTCAGGGCACTAAAGGGCAGGAGGAAGTTCAGAACTGGGAATGGGCAGCAGAGCAGTAGTGGCAGAAGCCCCGGAGGGGCCTCGGGTCCTCGGAATACCCGAGTGACATCGCCTCCCTTCTGTGCTGGAGAATGCTGCCAACAAGGGGCTGTCTTAGCACAGGGTGTCATCCAATACCCTCTTTGAGTCAGGGATGCAGAAGAGGAAGACTTCAAGAGCACAGTGGATTATTTGCTCAAGAATGAATCTGTAGTACTGATTTGAAGTATTCAAAAGGGCCTAAATTCTGAGACAGCAGCATTAAGAGAAAGTTCAGTGAGTGACACAGGAAGTACCATGAGTAAGGGTGGATGAAGTAAGTTCCTTTCTGGAAGTGAGATTTTTGTTGCTTGGTCAAATGCCACACATGGCTGTGGTGGGGAGAGAGGAGGGGAGTCCTTTGTGGCTCTACACAGAAGAATCACAGTTCAGTATCTTCTTAGGGAAGCTGAGGCAAGGTGATCCCATGGGGCAACCATTTTCTCTTCCTGAAAATGGAGATTTAGAGATGTAGTGTTGTCGGGCTCCTCCAGGGGTGTGCCTGAATGAAGGCAACATTCAGGACAGCATTGGAAGCTCGTGATTTAGCCTAGATGCATGAGTCCAGGAAAGAGGACGAGGCTTTCCCAGGGTGAAGGAGAGCAAGACACATCCTCAGGGACAGAGACAGCAGAATGGCAATGCTAAATGGGGTGCATTCACTTTGGAATGGGTCTCGGACCTGAAGGCAAGTGGGGATGAGAATGAGAGGCCTGGTTCAGAAGGAGGAAGGGATGAGGTGCCGAGTGGCCAGCGGGATACAATCCAGAGCTCCAAGGAGGATGAATGATTCAAATCTCAGTGTCGTCCACATAGAAGCAGATGCAGAATGGAACGGGGCTCTCCCAGAGAGCCAGAAATGCTGGGATTCTGCACCTTGTGGACTCAACACCGAATCTTCAGATTCTAAGGCTTTTTCTCCCCACACATGGCTCTTCTAGAATGAACAGTGCAGGGGCTGAGGTGGACCTTTGTCTCCACCCCCGAGGCAGCATCGCCAGTCCCAGACAATGGCACTGTCAAGCTTCTCACTCACAGGATCTCAGGTGTTTCTCACCATGAAATTAATGATTTCAGAGAACATAAAGGCTCTCTCTGGGGCAAAGACAACTCTTCACTTATTTCCACAAGAAGGCGGCTGGGAGCATGATCTTCATGAGACCCCCCCCCCCCCACCGAAGATAAGAGGATGGAAAGTATCTTTGCCCTCTGGAGCAACTGGACAACTTTAGTTTTCAGAAAACAAATAAGGGAACTGCTCTCTGAGGAAATAGAATCTTCAGTTTTTCTGAAGAAATATCTCCTTCAGAAATGCATAAAAACCCAATGCAGCAGGATTGATGGCCAATGGCCTGAACCGTCTCAGTATGAGATTCAGCTGTGTCTAGGATTACATAATTGTTTTCAATACTTGGGAACACACTAACACTATTTCATTGTTTAATGTGCCCTCATAATGGCCTCTTATATTCTGAGAGTTTGAGTTCTCTTTCTGGCTTAAAACTATGAAGGTTTTGTTTGGTTTTGTCTTTGTCTTTGAGACAGGGTCTTATGTATCACTGGCTAGACTTGAACTCACCATGTAGCTGAGAGTGAACTTGAACTCTTCCTCCTGCCTCCGTCTTCCAAATTCCAGGATTACAGTTTTTTATTTTGTTGAGACAGGATCTTCCTCATGGAACCCTGGTAGGCATGAAGTAGCTATGTAGACCAAGCTGGCTTCCAACTTGGAGGTAATCCCCTGTCTCTGCTTCCAAGTGCTGGGAATGATAAGCATGTATTTATCCAGCTTAAAAGCTGTGTTTTAAATAGGTCAAAATCTTCCTCCACAATAGAGCAGGATATTTGATGTCATTCTCTGGCCCCTGAAGCTCACTAGTGTGTGCTATCTTTTTCTTTTGTTTCTGCAATTTCAAGTGATGCTGCAATGACTATCCTCCTGTGCATATCATTTCTTACCTGTAAGTATGCCTAGGATAAATCCCAAGACAAAAAAAATAGCAATCAATACCCCTGTGGAGTCTGTGACCTCCATAGCCACAGGTTTTTGCCCTGACTTACAGTACCAGGCATGACAATTTCCTCTTGTGGAGAGGACCTTAAATTCTATCAGAAAGCAATTGACTGCATTCATAACAGCTGTGTTTCTATTGCAATGGCCAGCACATCTTTTCATCATTACTATGACGTATAGGACCATGGCTAAGTCCAATTCTCCCATAGCAGTTTTCACAGCACCTTCCAATACTATCAAAGCCTGCCAGCAGGAAGAGCTTCCATTTCAGCCCCAGCTTGACTCTCCATGACCCGTGCCAAACCATGCAGTGTCTACAGAAATAGAGATGTGCCATCTAGCTCTGGCATGCAACCAGCAGCACTGGCAATAACTGTTATGGTTTGTTAGACCTCAGGCCTCCCTGGACAACAGCCCATTGGAAGGCAGTCCACTCCTGTCACTGGGAGTTTTGTTAAACAAGCTTGTGGTTTCTGGGAGAGCCTTTGCCCATTCATATAGGGTACCTCTGTTTAATCCTTAATGGCTGTCTTTACTAGTCTCTAAGACACTCAGGATAGTCATACACACACACACACACACACACACACACACACACACACACACACACACACACAAACTTTTTAGAAACAGTGGGCAGGACCTCTGAAAATCTACCATCATCCATTCCATGTAATTACCAGTTGGTCTTGGGTGGCTAAGGGGAGTGGCTAAGGGGATGCTAAAACAGAAGTGTTAGCAAGGTCCAAGGCAGCATGAAAAGAGTTCATCATTTGCATCAATTATTTCTCAAAGGGTAGTCATGTGCCCCCTCACCATGTTGGGTACAGCAGCATGGTGGGGGGCACATGACTACCCAATCCAGCCCTCTATAGATCACTGTTGTTTTCTGTGAATCACCTGACCTCCTCATGCTGACAGGCTGCAGTTGTGGTACAGCCAGTGGAGATTTCCCTACTCTTGATGGTCGCACCAGTGCTGGCTTGCACAGCTTGGCCTGGAGCAAGCCCCAGGCTGCGCTATAGTTGACTGTCTATGCCCCTGGAGTCAGCTCCTTGGTTTTGATAGACTCCATGCCAGCACTGTGGCCCTTGTCTTCCTATTAGCCACACCTGGTTTCTGAAAGAGCCCTGGGCTTGGGGATTCTCTACCCCATGTATACATTCTTCCAGGGAAAAACTGTGCAGCTTGTACTCTGTGGGGGATGATTGCCCACCCTGGGCCAAACTTAATTTTTTCACCTGTCTTTTTTTTTTTTTTTTTTTTTTTTTTAACCACTGTGTCTTCTGTGAACTGCTCCATAGCCTTTATAGCCTTCTAGAAGCTCACTGCACAGCATTTGGTTTTCTGTAATTTCTTCCCCCAAGGACTCAGGCTCTTCACAAATCCTTTGGAATTTGCCTTCAAGTGACCCAGACAGACCCTTTGTCTTCACTGTCCTTCTCCCATCCCCTTGGGTAGGTGGCCTTGTGAATCCTGTAAGTTTCAGAAATATTCTGAGTCTTGTGAGTTGTTTTAATTCTCATCTTTATTTATCCTACATGATAATTGACAGCTGACTTCAAAGCAAAGTTTGCAGACTTCAAATAGGAATCCTCAAAAGATTTAATCAGCTCCACAAATCTACAAAAAGATTTAACCAGCTTCTCCCCTTCCCAGTGACACATATGTCATTCCTTTTGAGGCAATGGGGACAAGAACATCCAATACCTGCCATTCAAAACATGGTTACCTCACTAGCAACCTCAGTATCACTGGGGCCTTGTGGGAAACATAAGTCTCCAGTCTCACCTCAGAGCTGTTGAATCAAAATCTACTTTTGAGCAAGCCCCACAGGGCATTTGTGTGCAGTCACGTTTGAGAACCACCAGCATTTCAAACAGATGAAACAGAAAAGCCAAGGCTTTGTGAGAAAACACACTTGAATACTCGCTCTGCTGCATTCTACCTGGGTAACCTTGTCCACATCTCCCAATTTTTATGATCCTCAACTATGAAAGGGAGAAATAGCATTAGTTTGAATCAGCCTTCTATGCGTGTTATTTCTCTACATATTATTTCATTTATATCACTACAGTTCACCTAGACATTCATCTATCAGTTTGACTACTCATCTATTTAAATTTCCACAGATTCCATCTGCATGACACTGGTTGTGATATATTTTGAATATCACACCAGAATCTATCCATCCACTTCTCTATGCATCCAACTGACCACTCTTTCACCCAGTCGCAATTGACTGCATTACTCACTTCATCTTGATGATTCATTTTCATTCTTCCCATCACTCATTCATCCAAGGATGTATTTAGTACACGTTTGTAGGGTGCCCAGTACAGAAAATCCATTGTGCCAGGTACAGCAGGGGCCATGAGGTGAATTGCAATGACTCTCATGGAGCTCATGGTTCAACAGAGAAGAGTGGACATTAAGGGGATTGTTGCCCAAGGGACTTACTTCTGCATCTGGTGAGAGATAACCTGACAGGAAGCTTCACAGAGAAGGAAACACACATCCGCACAGGATCTTGAAGGATGTGTGGAATTCACATATTTAGAGATGGGGGGGGCATTCTGGGCTGTTTCAAACAGTCTGAGCCAAGGCCAGGAGGGGAAAGGTACTGGACATGCGGGACACCTGTGGGATCAGTGCAGCAATGGAAGGAAGGTGGGGGACAAGGCTGGACAGAGAGCTTAGGATGGCACCAAGGGGGCAGGAAATTAAATTTAGAGGAATTGGATTTTTATCTTGTATTTGGCAGGAAACTGTGAAGAAACTCAAGGAATAGAATGCTTAAGAAAATGAGAGACAGGCCGGGCGGTGGTGGTGCTGTGTGCTTTTAATCACAACACTTTGGAGGGGGGGGGAATCTCTGTGAGTTTGAGGCCATCGTGTCTCTGGGAGGTAGTGAAATCTAAGACAGTTGTGTCACTGTGGAGCTGGCTCCTCTGAAGCAGGTGGAGATGAGCTGAGGTTCCTATGGCCTATTTGTCAGACCTCAGTCTCCTTGTTTTCTAGTGCAAATAATACTCTCTCCCTCTTTAGGGTTTGATAAGAAATACAAATTTGCCAGGTGTAACGGACATAACTTTAGTCCCAGCACTCAGGAGGCAGAGGCAGGGGGATCTCTGTGAGTTCGAGGCCAGGTGGGTTTGTATAGTAACTTCCAGACTAGCAGAACTCCACAGTGAGACACTCTAGAAAATTACCTATGCCTAGAGCCAGCATGTAAGAATTTCACCGTGAATGTAGTGCATGTGTGTGAGCGTGCTTCAACGTGAGTCCCACGAATATCCATAGGTGCACACTTGAGTGATACCTAATAGGATGGAGTGAACTCTCTTTCCCTGTGTCTAAAGGTCTGTTCTAGAGCCAGAAAAATGACTCAATAGGCAAAAGTACTTGTCACACAAGCCTGAAAACCTGAGTTCCATCCCTGAAACCTCAAAAAGCCTCACGTTTCTACAATCCTAGCACTCCTGAGACAAGATAGGGGTGGAGCTAGAAGACTCTGATGGACGCGCTGGGCCTGGCGTACTGTGTGCAGTGGTAGTCACCGGAGACCCTGCACAACAACAAGGTGGGTGGTGAGAACCGACTCTCAAAAGTTGTCCTCTGACTTCCACATCTTTGCTGTGACAGGTGAATATGTGCGCGTGCACACACACGCACCTACACCCACAATCTGTTGTTTTTTAAGAAAGAAAAAAATTGCTTTCTGTCTGGACATGGTGGCTTGCATCTATAATTCAGCTCTCAGGAGGCAGAGTCAGGCAGATGGAGAGTTTGGGGGCACCTTAGGTGGGTGGCATCTCATGGCCCTGTCTCAAAACAACAAGGACAATAAAATCTATTTTCTCATCTGTGAGTTGGGAACACCAGTGTCGGCCTTCTCCGCTGAGACGTGCATTGCTTCGCTAGGATGACAGAGTCGAAGACAGCCAGGGCCTGAGTGACTGAGACCCACGGCTGCTGCACACACAGCGTAGCAGGACTCTCTCGCCCTAAGGGAGCAACCAGGGACAACCAGCACCTGCCACTGTCTTCTCCCAAATGGCCACTAGAGGGCCTGCGAGGCTGGCTGATCACTCCAAGCCAGGCAAGAGTGGAAACAGCCAGCCTGCTTTATTGAGAGACGCGAGTTTTTTGTTTTCTGTCCAGTGCCCTCCCTGTTCCTCTATTTACGACCCTTCCTGTTTCCACACACACTTCCCAGACTTTCTGGAGGGAGGGAGTTCATGCTCTGTAACTCAGGGTCCTGGGGTTGTTTACAGTGCTACTCAAAGTGAAGGTCATAGTGCGCCCTTCCCCCCCTCCGTCTCCCCCTCCCCCGGAAGAAAAACCTGTGAGGGAAGGGAGAAGATCTTCCAGGGCAGGGGTTGGGTCCTGGATTTTCCTGTTCCCTGAATCAGAATCACCTAGGATTGGTGTGGGACCTGCTTTTCAAACAAGATTCCCCCAGCAGTGCACACCGAAGGTAGGAAACCTTTGCACACGAACTCAACAAGTAGAGTTAAAATGTGGTAAGTGGTGAGTCCCCTGCCACTGGAGACATTCAAACAGAGGATCGAGGACACAGGCGCCACATTTCCCGAGTGACTTCTCACTGTCAGTCAGCAGAGGAGCTTTCATTTGCTGCAGGGAGTGGGGCTGGGGTGCAAGTGGGGGCTGATGTCGGATATCTACCTTTTACCTCTGAAGAACACGTGATTCACCACAGCTGATGTAGTGTCCTGGCTGAGGTTCTCATTTTAGGCCCAGAACCTCTCCTGGGTCTGCATCTGTGTGTACATGGCCACACATGTCTGGCTTCCCTTCAGGTCCTGAGTGGTCTGGGGGCCCAGGCCAATAAGCTCATGTTGGCCAGCATGAAAAACAGCTGGGAGTTCCACTCTGGCAGCTGGATCAGCAAATCATATACCCAGTCCGGACCTCAGCTTCAGCACTATGGAGAGGCTGAAGTCTCCGTCAACCAGGGGCTGAGTGCTCCTGGCTGCTGTGGTCTCCAGGGGAAGTGTGGCCAAGGCCAAGGAGATGCTGGCCGGAGAGAGGAGAATGTTTTCTCTTGGAGCAGGAAGGGCCAGCTTCCTCTAGTAGCTGAAAGCAAAGTCTATGTTGCTCACAGAGACTTTGTGGCAGGGCAGAGCAGGCCTGGACGAGCCATCCTGGGGGCAAAGGTCCATGGCATCGGAAGCTCCTTGCTCAACCAGGGCCAGCGAGGCACAGCCGTGAGTGCAGTGATCAACGGTTCCCCATCCTCCATGTTCCTTGCTCTGGAAGCAGCGTGGTCTGGAAGACAGTTCCAATGACAAGAACACATAGGCTTCCCAGAGCACCGGCTCTGGGCCAGGCCCTGTACCAGTGCTTCCTGGGTGTCCTCTGGTGACCTCACCTAGCCCTCCCGGGGATGGTGTTCTTCCATCTTGATTCCACAGATGAGCAGATGGGAAAGCTAAGTGGGGCCATTTTAAACTAAGCAAGAGGTGGGAGTGGAGGCTGGACTTGATCCCAGGTGGAGCAGGTCGCCAAGGGAGGTGGGAGACATTCTGTCGGGAACACACACACACACACACACACACACACACACACACACACCTGTTGGGAGTGCCCTGGGGTCAGAGTGTACCCAAGACTCAACTCTAGGGACCACCAGGGTGCTCATGCCTCCTCCATGCCTGTCCCCAGGTTTGGGAGTGGCTAAGTCCTCTGCAGTTCTGACCCAGGAGGAATTCCTGCTGACACTTGTCCTAATCACAGGGGGCAGGTGTGTGTGTGTGTGTCTCATCTGGTGGCTCTAGTTCCTCTACTAGTGGACTCCTGGTTCCACCTGACCCCAGATATCGGGCCTCTTCTCCTGCCCCAGGACCTTGGCATTGGCTGTCAGCTGCATAGCACCCAGGTTCTGAGGCTGTTTGCACAGCTCAGCTGCTCACTTCCTTGAACTCTCCGCTCCTCTGGCGCTGCCTCACCTCACCACTGCTCCCCCCCCCCGTTTGTTTTTCCTACATGCTGCTGGAATGCTATGCCCTGTTGGTTTAGCTTCCCCAGCAAGAAGTTAACTTCACAGGGAGGTATTCTGCTGCCTCATACACTGCATATTTCCCAGTGCTTGGCATTGAGTGGATGCAGATATCCCAGCTGGCTCATGCCCTCAACCTTGAGGACCTCATCCTGGGGATCCAGGCCCCTGCCTCAGATCACAGGCATCTCCCTGACCCATTTCTGTCTCCCACTGTGATGAACTATTTGACTCTGCTCACTCTGTGTTTGGGTTAATCATTAGCAGAATTTATCATCATGCCACCACATGCCCTGATGTCATTTCCCCATGTGGCCTTGGACAGTCTGAAACTTTTTGAACTCCAGTTCAGTGTCTGTGAAGGAGGAGTCAAGAGAAGGCCCACCTTCCAGGAGGCTGAGCCTGCTGGGAAGCCTCTCCTCAGCAAAGCCTCCTCCATGAAGAGGACCAGCCTGTTCCCTTCTGCACATGCCCAGCTGCCTTGGTGAATGTCCTGGTTTGCTGATAAGACCGAGGCTTCATTCTCATTATAGTTAACATTCATATGTTCATCATACATGCATGCGTGCATTCACTCACACATTCATGCATTCACTGTTGCTGTGAATGAGGACTTGAACTGTATGCAGAGGATAGGCTATGGGCCATAGCTGCTGGCCTGGTGGCTTGGGTCTGGGAGGTGGGGCAGACACCATGGAGACTTTGGTGGTGCAGTACCTGCTGTACGGCTAGGCTGATGACAGGCCATCTCTAGTCCAGTGTCCTGCCCAGCAGTCCTAGTTTCTTACGTCACTGTGTCTTGTTGGTAAGGGTTCTGATTGTGGTTGATTCATTCTCCAAGGTCCTCCATCCTCAGAACTTTTGAGCTGAACCTGCCTCATGCAGTGAAGGGCAGTGAAAAGCTGCTCCATCCTCCACTGAGCCCCTCCTTAAACGGATCACCAGCAGGCAGGACAGGAAGCATAGTAGCCTGTATCTTCTCACCCAGTTGCCTAATGCAGGAAAGGAAATCTATGGATTACTGATAATGAATCTATTTATTGGGGGATTATATGGGGTATCAACTCACTGATATTCAATATGGCAATTCTAGTGCCAGATTTCCTGGAAGGCTGGGATCCAGTCCCACACTGTTTCATGCCGCCTGGCCCAGGACCCATGTACATGCTCC
Organism: Peromyscus leucopus; assembly: GCF_004664715.2. Classification (NCBI taxonomy): domain Eukaryota; kingdom Metazoa; phylum Chordata; class Mammalia; order Rodentia; family Cricetidae; genus Peromyscus; species Peromyscus leucopus. Next base: position 70,942,560 of record NC_051075.1, read on the forward strand.
TCAGGTCTTAAGCTGGCCAAAGGGCTACGCTCTGGGGGTTGGTACCCCGACGTCATAGGTGGAAATGAATACCCAGTATGTTTCCCCTTTTTGTCTAAATAAAGTTCTAAACCTAACACAAAACTACACCTGACTGACAGCTAGCTGCTCCAGGGTTGGAGGTGGCAGAGGGCTGATCAGCGCTCTGGGGGGGGAAGGCAAAGGGAGGGGTCCTGAGAGAAGACAGCAGAGGCATGGGGGGTGGTGAGCTCCAGAAGGCTGCAGAGGAGGAGCCGCTCTGCTAGAAGAGAGGAAGGAAAGGGCGGAGTCTCGCAGGATAAGGCATATGCTGGAGGTCCCCGGGGCGGGGTGATCGCTGCCCGCACCTCCCACTGCCATGGTGTACAGTAGAAGGAGTGCACGCCCCCCACCGTGTGTGTGTGTGTCTGTGTGTGTGTGTGTGTGTGTGTGTGTGTATGTGTGTAGGAGAGTGAGTTGTGTTAGGCTGTGTCCTGATCAGCAAGCTGATTGGGCAGCCCTGGCCCCACATTCCCTTGAAATGAGACTCCACAAATCAAAGTGGCCCTGGCACAGGAGTTGGTCCTTGCAGGGAGGACAATGGCAGGCTGGACTTTGGCATGTGCACAGGTTGAGCAGAAGTCACACATGGCTCAGTGTCCCACAGCACAAAGGTATACAGGACAGCAGCCCTGCCCTGCCCATTCAGATGACAAGTGGAGAGCATGGACACTTTTGGAACAGAGTGAGAGTTTGGGATAAGGCCCAGAACCACCTCTTATTTGCTGTTTAATACTCTCTTGAGCCTCAGTTTCTCCTCCTGCCCTCCTTTCAGCTCCAGGCTTGCCATGAAGGTTATATCTAGTGACACATGAATGTCACTAGGCCACTAGGAAATACAGAGTGCCATCTTCCTCCAGGTGTCCATTTCTGCACATTGTGGATACCTGCTGCTCATGCCCGGAACAGACACACCCGAGTCCCTGTTCCCTCCAGGGAGCTCCATGATTATTTAAAACATGTCTTAATGGCTGATCCATGCAGACTCTGGTGTTTTTAGCGCTGTGATGGTGGGTGATGAAAAACAACCAGTCAGCAGGATTTGACACTCAGATGCTTTAGAAATGCGAGTATGCCTTTGAGGAAGAGGATTTGCTAAACCTTAGCAACTGCATCCCTGGTCCTTCCTCAGCTGGCTCGGGGCCAAGGATGGTGTAAAAGCGACTGGCTGACTAAGTGTAGGGGAAAGTCTACAAGCCAGGAGTTCTTCTCCAGCCCTCTTGCTATGGTTTTATTTGTGCCCTGTTCTTCCTGTAAGCAGCACCCACACAGTCTGCCCGAGTCCCGGCAGCCTCTACTTTCTCTTAGAGACATGTGGGTTTGCCATGAGAGTCCTGTATCCATTCCTTTCTTTGCTTCTGTTTACTGCACCTTGAAGGGCTCGTGTTCTAGGCCTAGAGACAAGCCCAGATGGTCCCCTGTTGAAATCAGACTTGCACAGAACTCAAAGGAACATGAACACCCTTACACCCATTGGCAGATTCCAACATTTGAACACATGGCACACACACACACACATCTATATACACTCATATGTAAAGAGATGGAGTGGCATCAAATATATATATTTTCCCCTCTGGAATGTTTTGAAGTGAATTCTACACCTTGTTTTCTAAGAATTTTTCCTCTCCCCCACCATATAGACTCATGTGACACAGAAGCAGGCATTCTGAAGTATCTGGCAGTTAGTTCCGTGAGCTCCCAATGCTGTGCAGCTCTTGGATATGAAGGGAGCTGGAGAGGGTTAGGTTTTCAAGCACTGGCCTTTCCTCAAACAACAAAAATCCTCCAAGTGCTTGCCAGTGACAGCAAAGCCAAAAGGCACACCAAGGACGACAGTAAAATGTCACTAATTATGTCAGAATCCTCATGAGATGGGTTTGCCTTTCTGGGGAGGGCATTGGAGCTTGAACTCAGAGCCTCATGTATGGTCATAGTTAGGGTTTCTATTGCTGTGAAGAGACACCATGACCATGGCAACTCATGAAATAAAACATCTAATTGGGCTAGCTTACATTTTCAGATATTTAGTCCATTATCAGCATGGTGAGATATGGTGGCATGCAGGCAGACATGGTGCTGGAGAAGGAGCTGAGAGTCTACATCTTCGACCCACAGGCAACAGGAAGTGGTCTGAACTAGGCATAGCTTGAGCATAGGAGACCTCAAAACCCACCTCCACAGTGACACACTTCCTCCAACAAGGCCACACCTACTCCAACAAGGCCACACCTCCTAATAGTGCCACTCCTTATGAGCTTATGGGGGTCAATTACATTCAGACTACCACACACATACTGAGGAAACACCCTCACACTGAGTCACCCCAGCCCTCTTCTTACATTTCTGCTTTGACACAGTGCCTCACTTGGCTGCCCTGATTAAACTCACCATCAGATAGCTCCTCCTCGGCCCCAAAGAAGGAGCAGATGAAATGACAGGAAAATGCCCTCCCCTGTCTCCTCACTGTGGGAGGGCAGAGCCAGTGAACTGGCAAGGAGGGGCCACAGCTGGAAAAGTCCTCCCCAGCAGGCCTGGGGAGGGCACAGAGGAACACTGCTCTCCACTCCCAAAGACTCGGGGTGAAATCTGCTCCCCCCCACCCCACCCTGGCCCCCCACTTCACTAAAGTTCCATGGAACAAAGACACAGCAGCTGGGCCTTCCCTCTGCCTGTCCTGGCCTTTCCCATCACTGGAGCTCAGAAAACCTCCCCTCAGGTCTCACATTTCCTTCCTGCCTGGGCCTGGTATAGTTTTTATCCACCAACATGACTTTCCAGTTGGTCTAGCTTCAAACTATTCTAGTCACTACTGAATGGATTCCAGAGCCATGGATGAGTCACCCCCATCGGCCCCTCCATAGCTCCCGACAATCCTACATACCATCATTAATTCCTTTTATGGATGAGGAACATGTGAGGGTAACTCCACCCAGACGTGTGGCTCCCCAAGGGGGTAACCACTGGGAACTGCCTGATCCTCACTGAAATTTCTGCCCCTAAAGCCATCACAGGCAGACTCCAGAGCCTTCTGAGAGGATGACCATGGACTGACACTTTGAGAAGGGTGTGTGAGCTAGCCTTTTGTCAGCAGGACAGCGCATCTGAGATAACCCACTGAGGGAAGCAAAGGTTTGATTTGATCACAGTTTCAGAGAGGGCAGGCCGGGGTCTGCTGGATTCTCTGCTTTGGGTTTGAGGCAAGTCAAGCTTTGTGCATCTAAAGTCACTATCAAGGGGCTGGGGGCAAGGCCCAGTGGCTAAAGTGCTGGCCTCACATGCATGAGGATTTGAGATATATTCCCTGAAATAGAAGCAAAAAAGCCCAAAGTAATATCAACTTATGATCCCAACTCTGGGGAGGTAGAAACAGGAGGATCCCTGGGAGTCCCTGGCCAGCCACCCTAGGCAATTTGGTGACTTCCAGGCCTATGAAGAAACCCTGTTCTAAAAACCAAGTGGACGGCACCTGAAAATGAATGACAGCTGAGGTTGACCTTTGACCTCCCTATGGATACGCACATGGATGCACACATATATATTCACAAACACATAGACACACATTAAATAGCTGTTCAAGAGTATCTTAGTCAAGGTTCTGCTGTTGTGAAGAGACACCATGACCACAGCGACTCCATAAAAGGAAAACACTTAATTGGGGCTTGCTTACAGTTTCAGAGGGTTAGTCCATTGTCAGCATGGCGGGAAGCATGGTGGCATGCCGGCAGACATGGTGCTGGAGAAGGAGCTGAGAGTTCTACGTCAGGATCTGCAGGCAGCCTATGTAGGCAGAGATAGCCACTGGGCCTAGTCTGGGCTTTCCAAACCTCAAAGCCCACCCCCAGGGACAAAGTTTCTCTAATAAGGCCACACTTCCTAATCCTTTCAAATGCTGCTACTCCCTAAGCATTTAAATATACAGACCTCTGGGGCCATTCTTATTCAAACCACCACAAAAGAGAAAGAAAGTAAGAGCTGGGGTGGAGTTTGGTGGCAGAATGCTGCCTTGCCTTGAATATGCAAAGTTCTGGGTCCCAGTACTGTGAGACTGAGGAGAGGACACACCAGATCAGAGGAAATGTCTGCACCTCAGGCATCTGTACCTAGAAATCTAAAGAACTCAATCAGTCGGATGACAAAGCCACCACTCACATCCACTAGTCAGGAAGACCATACCTTCCTGAAGGTGCCTATCACGCAAGAAGCTATGGGTTTTATCCCCCACATGACACACACACACAAATCACCAAATACATAAATGTGAGCTGATGAATTCATTAAAAATGTAAATTAGTGTCTTTGCGGTAGGTAGAATTCAAAGCCTTCTTACACAGCCAGTAGGAACGGAGAAAGGGGTGACATCTTTGGAAAGGTTGACAGTGCCATGATGCAGCTCTTCCACTGTAGGTATGTCCTCAAAGGAACAGGAACTAGGGACTTAACAGGTGCTGCAGCCAGTCCGCATGACGGTTCTTCATCATCAGCCAAGGGCTTACAACTCAAGGGCCTAACCACCAATGAGTGGCTGAGCAGCCTGCTCTAGCCAAACACTGTTAGTATGCCAGACAAAGAAAGGAGGTGCCATTTCCTGTTGCAGTGTGAGCGAGCCCACCCTTGAGCTCAGTGGAAGCCAGACACAGCAGGGTCTGTGTGATGTGAGTCCATCACAGAGCATGCAATGTGCAGAACATGGGAATTAATATGCATGTGGAGTGTAGCGATTGTCAGGAGCTATGGAGAGGGCCGATGGGGGTGACTCATCCATGGCTCTGGAATCCATTCAGTAGTGACTGAAATAGTTTGAAGCTAGACCAACTGGAAAGTCATGTTGGTGGATAAAAACTATACCAGGCCCAGGCAGGAAGGAAATGTGAGACCTGAGGGGAGGTTTCCTGAGCTCCAGTGATGGGAAAGGCCAGGACAGGCAGAGGGAAGGCCCAGCTGCTGTGTCTTTGTACCCTGGAACTTCAGTGAAGTGGGGGGCCAGGGCGGGGTGGGGGGAGCAGATTTCACCCCAAGTCTTTGGGAGTGGAGAGCAGTGCTCCTCTGTGCCCTCCCCAGGCTTGCTGGGGAGGACTTTTCCAGCTGTGGCCCCTCCTTGCCAGTTCACTGGCTCTGCCCTCCCACAGTGAGGAGACAGGGGAGGGCATTTTCCTGTCATTTCATCTGCTCCTTCTTTGGGGCCGAGGAGGAGCTATCTGATGGTGAGTTTAATCAGGGCAGCCAAGTGAGGCACTGTGTCAAAGCAGAAATGTAAGAAGAGGGCTGGGGTGACTCAGTGGGAGGGAGTTTTCTGAGTATTTGTTAGGCTCTGAGTTCGAGCTCCAATGCCCTCCCCAGAAAGGCAAACCCATCTCATGAGGATTCTGACATAATTAGTGACATTTTACTGTCGTCCTTGGCGTGCCTTTTGGCTTTGCTGTCGCTGGCAAACACTTGGAGGGATTTTTGTTGTTTGAGGAAAGGCCAGTGCTTGAAAACCTCACCCTCTCCAGCTCCCTTCATATCCAAGAGCTGCACAGCATTGGGAGCTCTCGGAACTAACTGCCACCATGCCAGATACTTCAGAATACCTGCTTCTGTGTCACATGAGTCTGAATT
>NC_051075.1:70948717-70966055 GCF_004664715.2 Peromyscus leucopus
TACTGAGAGAAGCAAACATTATTCCAGAGTCTGTGTTCCCATGGCCATGCCTAATGAGATTTCCCAACAGAGAATTATTCATGTGGTGGGCTGACACCTTGAATATTACTGTCCATCTGCTGTTCTATGACATGGCCCTTGGCATTAACCCATCCAAAACTGCCTGTAGTTCTCAGTCATTTGAGAATCCTCACAAGGCCAGGTGCTTTGACATCTGGTGACTGTTTATTCTTTTTCTCACACCCCCCCCCAATTATTACTGGAAATGACTCCATTGCTGTGTGCCCTGCCTAAAGTATTCTTTCTATTCATCTGACCACCTTCTTATCCTACTCTGACATCAGCACAGAGGTCACATGAGCCACAGACTCTTTTAGGAGCACTCTGTGAAGCACACAGAGCCTTGTTTTATGATCCACCTGCACACCACCAAGGTAATGCCCCAGACACAGAATGCCAGCTTGGTAAAAAACTGTTCCTCTGGCCTCAGGACACTTAAAAGAACATCTCTTCAGTCATAATGTCTAGCTGTGAGGTCATGGGAAATGGCTAAGATTCTGTGTCTCAGTTTCCTCATCCATAAAAAGGACTGATAATAACATAGAGGTCAGAGGCACATCACAAAATTTTCAGATGGTGAGTGACAATATCTACTATCCTGGCTTCACTAGAGGGCAAATTCCTGCCAACATGAGCTGAATGAACACTGCCTGAGTAATTTCTGTACAGTTATCTATTTATTGATCCTTTGCTCCAAGCCCTGCGTTTTGTGTAAGGAAGGCAGAGTTGTCCGTCTCGTGTGATGTTGGTCAGTGGGGAACCTAGAAAAAGGCTCCTCTGCCCTAGATTGGTGTACTAGGGGGAAAGAAGCTGGTCTGACCAACCGACTCCATGAGCTGCAGGAGTGAGAGACACAAAACTGTGCCAGATGTGGGCAGGGTGAGGAGCCCCTGTAAGGGACAGTGGGTGGCAGAGCCTGGAAAAGGGAAAGTGTGAGGCAAAAACTGGGCATTGAGTGGCCCCAGTTCTGGAAATAGACTCTGAGTGGCAGGTTCTCATCTCAAGGACTGGGGCTGAGGTCCATATGATTGGGCTATAAATTTGAATAGTTCCATTAAGCCTGTGGAAGCTGAAGACAGACATAACCAGAGCCCAGATAGAGACTGAGCCTATCTGCCCAGGCTTTTGGATAGAGGCAGATACAAGATTGGCAGCATGGAGAGGCGACAAAGACAGATTTCAGGGTCAGGAACATGAGCCAGTGCTGCCAAGAGGACTGGGAGCCTAGCACTGATTGTCCAAGGGCTCCTGTGCATGTGGGAGTCATACAGTTAGTCACTGTTATTGTCCATCCCGGCATGCCACAGCCAATCAGAGCAAGGAGGCCAAAATGCACACAGAGAACCACAAACAGACTTAATCCCTACTCCTAGGAAGAAGCCTCACCACTTGGAAAGTTCTAGTTTCCCTTAGGATTTGTGACTTTGGCCATAAAGAGTGGAGTCTGAATGTTTGTGTCAGAGACAATCATTAGGAATACACTGCTGAAAATCACTTTCATAGGGTTAGAAATTAGAGCTGATCCCAAAGCTCTGACTCTTGTGGCAGCAACTGCTTCTGTGTCTGTCTCATCCACATCCAGCACAACATTATGGACCACCTGTAGGAGAAAGACATCACTCACTGGAGACGGGGGGGGGGGGCCGCGGTGGCAGTAGAGCAGATTCCTGAAGCAAGCATCCACTGCTGGCCTCAGCTGCTGGTGAGGGTTGTTTGTTCCTACTGTGAACTCTACTCCTGGTGTTTCCAAGTCTCGGCTCAGGCTGTGAGATGAGGCATGCCCTGGGTCTGCTCAGTCTCTGAGAATCTGTGGTACCCTCAAACACACTACAAACTGGAGCGTGGGTGTAGGCAACATCACTCATTAATCCACAGGAATATTCTCAGAGTACCCACAGGGAAAAGCCTGGGTGCTGGCATCAAGTGCAGGCTTCATTGTCCCTCCTGCTCCAGCCTCCTTGGGACAAACAACCTCAATGCAAATGGCATAACTTCTCATTCTCAGACTTCCATGCCCTACTAATACATATCTGAGCCCAGGCCTCTGAGTGGGCACTGGACAGAACACTAGGCATTGTCAGGCTGTGCATCTGGGAATGTAATGTGGAATCCTAAGGCATCTTTTCTGCTCTTCTTAAGCTTTTCATCCCAATTGTCATTCATCTCTTCTTATTTCCTCTACTGCTACTGTTCTATGTGCTAGTCCAGAAGTACTGGTCAGCTCTGCTGTAAAGAAGCTGAGGCTGAAATGCCTTACCCTTCAAGGAATTGTGGGTGGCATCCACACACAGCACAGGTTGAACCTATGGTTGTAGAAGACCAAGCTCAGGCTCTTTCCCATCCTGTGCTCCTGGGTGAGATTATGCTCAGTGGGTAGAGGAGGGATTGGCTGCATGCTCTCCAGCAGGAATATCTAGATTATAATCCAGCTCTCCCAGGATGAGGGAATCTCAGAAATTCAGGCTTTCTCACAAATTTACCATTCCCCCTGGCCACCTGGCCTTCACTATCCTCATTTTGGTACACAATAAGAACCACCCAGTGTTTCTTGGCTTACCTGAGAGACTCTGAGGTCCTTGGCCCCTGTGATCCTAGACAGGTCAGCCTGTGTGGAGAAGACTTCCCTGATACCCAGCTGTTGAGGGATGCCCTCTATGTTGTAGTCACTGGAGATGGAGAACTTGGGTATGTAGAGCTCATCAATCATCCTGAGAATGAAAGGAGAAATGTAAGAGTCACTGGACTGTGTGTCCCTCTCAAACCACATTGTAGCTAGGACACCTATCTACAGACAGCCTTCTCACCAGAGAGAAGTCCTCTTTCCATGCAGGCATACATCACATGATTTTGCTTTTCTGTTGCATTTATTACCCATCAGTGCCTGAGAGTGTTTACAGAGGCAGGCACTGAGGCTTGGTACCAGCTCTTCCCTTACAGAAGTGCTTTTCTCCCAGACCCAGAAAATGCAGTCCTTCCCTGTCATGTGGACCCTCAGACTGCACCTAATGAGTCTTCTATTTAAAATTGCACACTCCATCTGACTCCATTTTCCTTATCCTTGGGCCCTCCCCTTAAATATCTCATTCCTTCTCGTCTTTTAACAAATCAAATAATGTTAAGTTGCATTTCCATCTTCCTACTCTCTCTTTCTCAACTACAAGATGAGCCCACAGGGTAAAAAATTTTGTGTATTAGTCTCTGAAAAACTCGCAGGGTTTAAATCAGAACATTGCACATAGCGGGTCTTCAAGTCATCATTCTGTGAATGGTGAATGAATGAGTGATGAGGGGATGAGATGGCTACAAAGGACACAGCTGATTCTCAGAGCTGATCTCATCTCAACCTCCCTCCCCTCTGCCTTCCAAAACCCAGTCAAGATTCTCTGTAATTACAGACTGTTAGACACAGAGGAATCCTCAGCTCCTGCTCCAGCTCATCTCATCTTTGAACAACAAAAATGACAGTAAAATCTGGCCCCAAACTACTGACTCAGCAGAGGGAAAGTCACCTCTGTTCCACGTGTCCCTGCTGACTCTCCAGTCATTATACTGGGTGGTTGTGAGACTCTGAGGGTCAGGGACACTGGACCTCAAGGCAGCATCAGGGTGGGGAGCCAGACCATCAATGGTTCCTTTGGACACACACCTGGGCCTCAGAGAGTCCTTCCTCTTCCTCAGGGTCTCTGTTTGCAAGCTGGCTTCCCCTGCTGCATTCTGCCCTTGTCAGGGAGGATGAACAGGGTGCTGGCATTGCCTCTGTACTTCAGCTCCACCACAGTGCAGGACAGATCCTCATCGCAGAAGTAGGGTGTGGTCAGGTCCTCAATGTTCATCTTGGGCACCCTCACAGACCTCTTCTTGTATAGTTGAACTCAGACTCAAATGTGTCATGAGGGTTAAATGATGTCTTCCATTTCCCTAAATGTGGATCAAGCCATCAGAATGTAACAGCACTGGAGAGACTCCACCTCCACCCCATTTTGGCCCAACTTCTGAATCAAGAGAGCAATCAATCCATCTTCAACAACACAGTGTAGTAACCCTAGGTGCTTGCGTAATCTGGATTGGAAAAACCTTGATTTATGCAGAACTATGAATGAGAAGTGATCCACAGGCTTGGTTTGGAAAAGGGAACGCAAAACCAAAGCCTGGCTACTTGAGGAACCTGGGAAACAATCTGGGATCTGAGAATGGGGTGATTTAAAGAGAAATGAAAGTAAAAGTGGTGAGACCAGAGCCTGGGGAGGTTTGGGGATCCCTTCTTCCTTAGGAGGAACACTGTCTAGAAGGCAGTTGCTTGTGGGACATGTTTCCAGAGAAGCAGGAAGAGACTGAAACCTCCAGACGGTGACCTGTCAATGGTGCACGTCAAAGTGAACCACTTAATGGAAGGCAGAGCCCAGAGCCAAGTGTGGGCTTAGAATCAAGCTCTAGGGCCTGAAAACTTCCCAGAGCTGGATTACCAGGATCCCATAATTGGTTGACTAAGACATTGGTAATGAGTCCTCTTCTCCCTTATGGGCCATGTTCACCTCCATGAATCAAAGATATCCTACTAAGACTTTATGCACATTCCAAGTGCATGTGACCATCTGCAATATACCCTAGGGGACATGGTACTTTGACAATTTCTTGTGCTCAGGATCCAGCCACACAAACACACATCCCCACCTCAGGGTCAAGCAGCCTTGGAGTTCAGGTCCTGGGCCCAGCAGGGAGAGCCAAGCCCTGCAGTCTAATCCTTCAGGCCATCACTCTGCTTCCCCTCCCTTCACAGCACAGCTGCTGTGAGGCCATCCTGGACTCCTGTCCTCTGTCTTCCCATCCTCTTCTGTCCATGGCCAATTGGTTTCCTGTTATTATCTGAGAGCCTACCCTCCTCTTCTCTCACTTATCCAGAGTCCAGAGTCCCAAATCCACCCCAGATCTAGTCACATCAAGATTTTTATCAGGAATCTTTCTGTGGTCCATTGTCTCACTCTTTGTTCTATCAGACAGGGTTTTATGGGTATTGGCTCTACATATCTTCCAACTAAACCTCACCCACAACAATTCCATCCCACTCTCCCAAATCTCCTGAGCCTCAACTCCAGATTTGTTGTCCTAGGATTGTGTCTTCAGCACTGTGACCCCATAAGCTGACTTGGCTACTAATTTTACAAACTAAAATTTCATGAATCAGCCAGACACTAAACACAGAACACTGCCTGGCTGACACCTCCCTCTCACTAATAGTTTCTCCTCAGTCCCTGCTTTTCCATATCCATGACCAGCATTACAGAAAAGGTTCAGGGAGAGGTCCTACATAAGAATGTGTGAAAGGCTCTTCAGTAGTTATGGGACATGCTACTTTCCTCATTTAAGATTGGGTAGCCAGACTCCTTAGGTCAAGATATCTCAGACAACCTGAGTCCTCCTAGAGATATAGTTTCTCCAGCAGATGGATTCTGTATGAGCATATTAGAAAGGTTGGAGTGGGCTGAATAAGGGACTTCTTTTGCGGTAGTTTGAGTGCAATTGTTTCCCATAAGCTCATAAGAAATGGCATTATTAGGAGATGTGGTTTTATTAAAATAGGTGTGGTCTTGTTGCAGGAAGTGTGTCACTCTGGAGGCAGGCTTTGAGGTCTCATAAATGTTCAAGATACAGCCCAGAGTCCCAGACTGTGGGAGCCCAGCTGGGAGACCGGCTCCCACATTTTAGCACAGGGTACTCGTGAGTAGAGAGGGGAAACACAGAAACACATGATGTCCTTGGGAGGGCCTGGATCCTTATCCACCAGCTCCTCCTGTCTCTTCTAAAGGCTATGTATAGGAATGCCAAGGGGTGGAGCAAAGGACCTCCCCCTAGCTCAACCAAGTGTAGACTCTTCCTATCACCTTGTAACCATGCACATGGTCAAACAATCCTCTCATGTAGCCATGCTGGGTAAAGCAAGCTCAGATCTCACAAGGAAACCTTTTTGGGCCTCCACAACTCCCCCTTCTTGATATAAAAACGAGCTCCACAGGCCCCTCAGACTGTGCCTGTCTTAGCTTGTTATTCTTGATTAATTTTACATGCATATATTCAAGAAGTTATCAAGAAGACAGTTGCCCATCTTTGGCTACCAGCCTCTGGCAAGAGGGGGGTACAGAACTTAACTTATTTTTTTTTTTTTTTGGTTTTTTCGAGACAGGGTTTCTCTATGTAATTTTGCGCCTTTCCTGGAACTCACTTGGTAGCCCAGGCTGGCTCGAACTCACAGAGATCGCTGCTCTGCTCCAAGTGCTGGATTAAGGCGTGCCACCACCCGCCAGAACTTAACTTATCTGTGACTTAGGTCCCTACTAAGAGCTTAGAATCATCCACAGTGATTTCCAAAGCAGCCATACCTCCCAGTAAAGGAATAGAGAATAATAAAAATATAATATACTTTTGAAGAGTTTCTCTCTGGGTCCTGCCAAGCCCCTGCAGTCCTGCAGCCCACTTATAAAATAATCACTCAGGTGCTTATATTACTTATAAATTGTGGCAGTCTTCTTGCTATCTGTTCTTATATCTTTTTTGTTTGTTTGTTTTTTTTTTTTTTTTTTTGTTTTTTTCGAGACAGGGTTTCTCTGCGTAGGATTGAGCCTTTCTTGGAGCTCACTTGGTAGCCCAGGCTGGCCTCTAACTCACAGAGATCTTCCTGGCTCTGCCTCCCGAGTGCTGGGATTAAAGGCTTGCGCCACCACCGCCAGCTCTGTTCTTATATCTTAAATTAACCCATTTCTATAAATCTATACCTTGCCATGTGGCTCGTGGCTTACTGGTATCTTACATCATGCTTTTCCCTCTGGCAGCTGGCAGTGTCTCTCTGCCTTAGCCTTCCATCTCCCAGCATTCTCCTCCCTCTTTGTCCCATCTATACTTCCTGCCTAGCTACTGGCCAGTCAGTGTTTTCTTTGTCAATCAATCATCCACAGCACGTTTTACAAACTTCCATCCTGTCCCAACCAGCGCGATCTTCAGCAGAGACCCTAGAAGGGGGATGGCGAATGAAGGGACAAGAGACACAAAGAACTGACAGCAAGACAGTATTATGATCAAGCTGCAAAATTTTATTTTTCTCAGGTGGGATTTATAGTAAAGAGACCAGGAAACTTTCTTTGGGAAAAGATCAGGGGACTGTTGAGTTGTCAAGTAACCCAACCAAGCAACCTAACCACAAAACATTGTTACTAGTGGTCACTGTAGCAGAAAGATAAGAAAATGTTAAGTTATTTTCTAATAACTCAGGACTTGTCCAAGCATGTCAAAAGTTTCTGGTTAGTGGCTCAATACTGGACAACAGAAAGTTAACTCAGGCAGGCAATATGGCATGGCTCTTGAAATTGTCCTCGGCACCATCCTACATATTTACAAATAGTATATCACTATACATATTTATACCTTTTTACAAACTTATATTCAAAAGGAAACTTTGTAGAACTACTTTATAAATTTTACCACATATCTAGAAGAATCTCTTAACAGAACTAATTTACATTCAAAATCAAACTCTATTAGCAAACACCTAGAAGAGATTTCTTAACAGAACTATTAACAAGACAGGAAATATGGAAATCATTTCTAAGTTCAGAGTTTATAGTCAGATTTTATGTCATTCTAAAAGTTTTTCCTGACAGTTTGAAGTCAGAGGTTAATTCATCAGTGGCTCTAAGCTTGACTGAGTGAAAAATTCCCTCTTCTTATTTTTTTAAAGCTGCTTTTTAAGATTATCATGAGCATTTCAATGATGCCAATGTTTCTCTCTTGCATTTCAAGCACAACCCAAGCTTTTTTATTTGCCTATAAGATTTTTCTTTTTTCACATCCAAAGCAATTTCTCACTGTATGGACCTCTTTCTCTAGTATTCTAAAGGGTTTCAAAGTGACTTCTTGACAAATAGTATTAGCATATTAATTGCCTCCTGACTGGCAAGCTGTTTGCCTGTTTCTAGTTCTTGAGAGGCAAGCTAACAGAGCTTGTGAAAAAAAATAGAATTTCGAGCAGAAAAAAAAAAAAAACAGAGTTTTTGTCAGTGCTGCACTGGTATTTCTCTAATGGACTTCATTTCCCAAGCTGCCTTTCTCTATATTGTCATGCTGTTACAACCCACGTTACAGACTCTATTTCTCAAACTGCCTTTGTCTATATCATCACAGTTACAAATGAACTACATTTCCCATGCTGCCTTTCTTGGTCTGGGAGAAAACTTCTATTCACACTGTATTCAAGCTTTTGCTTTTACCATGGCAAGTTTTTCAGTCAAAGTTTTGCTCTCTTACCAGGGGATATCTCTGTTCTCCCTGAGCTGGCCCTGATACGTATATATCCTTCATCTGACATCGTCCCCTGGAGCAGGCTGCATCTGTCTGTCTGCTCACACTCAGACAGGCATTTTGGTAACCCTTTGTTCCCCTGCCTTATTGGATCAATGAAAAAATAAAGACAGTACTTGAAAATAGAGCTTTTTTAGACAGATTTTCCCCAATAGAGAAAGAAAACAAAGAGCTTTTTCAGAGAAAACTTTTCTTTGTTAGAAAAAAAAAAAAAAAAAAAAAAAGCTGCTCAGCGGTTTTTTTTCCCCTAATACCAGCTTGAAGGAAAGATAGGAGTAGCAGAGAGGATTTGTCCTGTTCCAAGAGGGTTTGTTTGTTTGTTTGTTTGTTTTTTCCAGAGCAATTACAGGTGATTTTCCCATACTGATAGACGTTATTTCCAGGTGAGTTATATTTTTGCCCTTACAGAAAGAGAAAAATTCTGAGAAAGACCTGAAGAGCTTCCAGATTTTAGAGAGAAATTATGAAATTTTCCAAAGAAACCTTTCAGCTTTTGAGAGAAAGATTGCTAAAATTTCCCCAAGACTTCTGTTTCCTATTATTGGCTTTATGACCAAGGAAACTAATTCTGATGGTATGATGTTATCATACAGTCACAATGTCAGTGAAGTGAAGAGTTTCATTTAACTCACAACTGCCTCAGGAAAAACTCTTTCCTCTACTGCTCAGGACTTGAATCTAAGCTCTTCACAGGCTAAAAGTTTCCATAGGAATCTTTTTCTGCCTGTTTTTCTCATTTTGATAGATTTTTCTCTGTTTCTTCCCCAGGAATTTGCATTCATATTCCCGTAGTTGGAAAATCAAAGACATAGTTCCTCTGTCTTGTTGCTTATCTTATCCTAAGTTTTTTCTTACACTATATCCCTATATTCTACCTTATATTTTTCCTTCTTACCCTAAGTTTTTTCTACACTATATTCCTTTATTCTACCTTATATTTTTTCCTTAATTTTTATAGATAGAAATTAAGAGAGAGAGAAAAAGAAAGAAACCTAGAAAGAGAGAAATATTCACTGCACCTCACTTTTCAACTTTGGCATTCAGCCATCTTATTTTCACTCCCCAAAATAAAAAAATCTTTGCCTTCATTTTTAATTCCTTATGGGGCATGCCTCCTTAAAATTGCAACTCCCTCTCTCTCCTTTTGCCAAGGCTGTAGTTCCTGTTCCTGGTATCATTTTTGGGAGCCCAGCTAGGAGACCTGCTATTACATTTTATGACAGGGAACTCTTGAGGAGAGAGGGACAAGAGATACTAGATAGAAGGATAGAGGGGAGAGAAACAGATAGAAACACAGGATAGCTTCAGGAAGGCCTGGATCCTTATCCACCAGTCCCTCCTGTCTCTTCTAAAGGGCTATTTATAGAAATGCCAAGGCGTGGAGCAAAAGAATTCCCCTTCACTCAGCTAAGTGTAGACCCTTCCAATCACTTTGTAACCATGCATGTGGTCAAGCAATCCTCTAATGCAGCCCTGCTGGGTAAAACAAGTTGAGATCTCACTAGAAAAGCTTTGTGGGCCTCCACACCAGACTACTTCCTCTTGCCAGCAAGATGTAGTACTCTCAGATATGGCTTTATCATCATGTCTGCCTGTACACTGCCATGTCCCATCATGATGATAATGGATGGAACCTCTGAATTTTAAGTGAGCCACCCAATTAAATGTTTTCCATTATAAGAGTTGCCATGGTTATGGTGTCTCTTCACAGCAATAGAACCCTGACTAAGAAGACACCATCTCTGCAGGGAGAAGCAATGGCTTCAGTAGGTAGGACTGGACATGTGAGCGATGCAATCTGATAGTCAGTAAGTTAAAGTCACATCCAACACAACCCTCTTAGACTCAGGGGTTTTGTGAAGTATGTACCAGGAATCACAACTATATCGCAAAAATCCCAAAGGACAAGTAAGGCCTGCTAGTAATAAGAAGTTAGGTACCCATGTTTCCAAGGCCATGGGCATCTCTTTTCTAGGGGTCAGAGTATAGACACAAGGTGCCCAGCCAACACCCTCTCCATCCACCCCTGAAACAGTGACCATTCTCACCTTTAAAGTAGATGTAATTCACCAGCACCACTAACAAACTCTCATCCAGTGTGAGATTAGTTCCTTGATCTTCCCCTGGGTCTGTTGGCTTACATAGTCATTGATGAGGTTTTTGGCCTCATGAGGCTGCTGGAAGTCAGTCACAGAGGCCTCAGCCTGGTAGAACACCCTTGCCTTCTCCTTAAACTCTGCTAGCATCTGCAGATGCTTTTTAATAAACATGATGCTGCTTATGCTGATTTTCACCTGGTCCTCTGGCTGACTGAGAATATGGAAGAGGTGCCCAAAGCTCCAGTGGATATCTGCCTCAGAGGTCTCTGTGAGATTGAACTTGAGACCTTCTAGAATCTCTTCCAGGGTGTTGCTGCTTGCTCTCAGGGACAGGATGGCCAAAGCTACTGAGATGCTGAATGGGGAGAATATGACATTTTTATCTGGATTCTTCAAAACCAACTCCTTGTAGAGGGTGAAGGCAAAGTCATTGTTGATAGAGGCCATTGTTAGACTGTCCACTCGTGTCCCAATGTTTTGGTCTTCCTGGACTTCAGCATTTCTTTCCAATGAGCCATCTAGTTGGCAGGGCAGAACCCAGCCATCAAAAGGATAAGAGCTACAAGGAGGGCCATCTTCTCTGCTCTCTTGTCTGAAAAGGAAGAGTTTTGGAGTCTGGAAAGATCAGGTAGTGACCTGACCATTTCCTTGTCCTTCAACCTTGCATGTACTGTATCCAGGCTCTGCTGCCATTTTCTGCTTTTGTGACCATCTGTTAGGGATGCTCTGGCCTCTCAAATGACACTACCAGATCCCACACAGCCTGTTTCCACTAGAGGAAGTGATGCTGCAGTAGTCAATTTTTCTCCTAGAAAATCAGGATCCATAGAGATAAAGGGACATGCCAGACTAACAAAGTAAGGAAGAAAAGGACCTAAGGATGGGCAAAATCCTTCTGTAATTGTAATTTCTTTCCTCTTTTTGCTTTGCATAAGAGCTCACTAGAAATTAGGGAATACTCTTAATTTACACTTGTCCCCTACTCACCATCACCAACTTCTAGTAAGGACTCAGTGAAGAATCCTTGAATTAGATTAGCAGTAAATGCCCCACCCCAACCTCCACATGACAAGTTCATGACATCTCACTGCCCTGGGATGCATCTGGTTCCTGTGTCTGGGCATGAGGTGGGATAATTGAGAGGTAACACTGCAGATATCTGATGCAGTATTAAAGCCTTGGCATCCCCAAGAACAGGTATTAGAAAGACCAATGGAGAATGGTTCTTTCAGCTCTGCCAGGATACCACATGGTGGTTTCTATCTCAGCTTGGAAGGCTTCCTGACAGGAAGAAAAATAAATGGTGTCCCAGTCTCTGACACCTGAACCAGATTTCATTTTGGTTGTCGGGATAGCTGTGTGGTAGTAACACGCAGATTGGTGGATCATTCTTGGCAGCCCAGTGAGTGGCCCAGGTTACATTATTAGTAAATGTGCCTGACTTATTATGGGAACTGGGATGATTGTAGGGAATGTCCAGAGAGTCATCTCTTCCATACACCCCTGGAGTGGGGCCACGAGCATCATAAGACCACAGGGAAGCTATATAGCAGGAGGGACACTAGGATGACCGTGGCTTATAATAAGTTTGGTTTTACTCAATTACTTGGCAAGCCTAGATGAAACATTTCATTATTAGGATAAGAATTTATACTGCATCAAGCTGATAGTAGAAAAATAAATAAATAAATAAAAATGAAAAAAGTAAACTCACATGTAGCCAAGGATGACCTTCAACCTTTGTCCTCCGGCCTCCACCCTCCAAGTCCCAGAATTACAGACCACACCTGGCTTACAGCATCCTTTTTATTTAAGGCTCGTTCGCCCAATTTTTGAGGGTTAAAGATAGCAGCCCCCATCCTTAATTTATCAAGTCATTTTTCTTGTGATAAAAATATTTTTACCTCTCCAGGGAAATCCCCAAGGTCAATGAACCACAGCTGGCTTGAGCAGAGCTGTGTGTACAACCTCTGCAGAGAACCACTATAGTGATATTTTATTTGTACTGAAATGTGATTTTATTTGCATGTTAATAAATATAGTTGCCTGGGGGTCAGAGCTAATATCAAGCCATAGCAGAAGCTGGGTGGTGGTGGTGCATGCCTTTAATCCCAGCACTTGGGAGGCAGAACTAGGCAAATCTCTGTGTGTTCAAGGACACAGCCAGCAGGGAGACACACACCTTTAATCTCAATACCAACCATAGAAGACCTGGAGGTCTGTACAGACAGGCAGTGATGAGGAGGTCATGTGGTTGGGTTTACAACTAATGAGAAGGCAGAATAGAAACTCTATAAAAAAGACAAACAGACAGGAAGTAGCTCTCTTGCTGAGGAGGACAGGAGTGGCAGTGAAGGGTAAGGTTTTTAGCTCTTAGCTATTGCTCTGACCTCTTGAGCTTTCATCTTTGCATTGGCTCTGTGTTTCTTATTTAACAAGACGATTACATCTACAAACCACAGCTGGCTTGAGCAGGACTGTATGTACAACCCCTGCAGAGAACCACAGCTGGCTTGAACAGGGCTATATGTACAAACTCTACAATGATTCTGTTCCAGGAACACAGCTTCCCTGCCACAGAGTTCCCCCAGGGGTTTTTCTCTATATGTTTGTTTACTCTGACCTCAAGATCTTTTGGATCATGAGCAAGTCAGCAAAAAGATTACAGATGGAGAGGACCTACATCAACAGCCTCAGATGTGGATGAACCCTAATGCTGAGTTGGAAAAAGCCCCAGTGTTTCTCTGCTCTGATGTTCTTTCTAAATTGAAGAAGTCCAGGTAGAAAATTATTCAGTGACTGTCCCCCATCCTTGGAGCCAGAGAGAAACTAGATTCTCAAATCCTGACACTCACTGTACCATTGCTTTGGTAGAGTTCTCAAATTATTCCAAACCAAAGGCGGCCCCTCGGAAGTTCTAATTATTATTCCTTATGCTGCTTTTTTTTAAAAAAAAAAAAATATTATTGATTTAAATTTTACTTTGGAAAAAAAAAAAAGAAAGCCTGTGGTAGTGGTAAACATGGAGGCCAAACTTTAGCCTCTGTCCACTGTATAGGTGAGTTTAGAAGTGAATATAGATGCTAGAGGGAAGGGATGATGGGGAAGATGGATAGAGAGGAGAGAGGATAAGGTGAGAAAGGATGAGGAGTGAGAAAGTGAAGGAAGAAGGAGCAGGAGGACAAGAGGGGGAGGGGGCATAAAATGAGGGAGGAGGGGGATCAGATGAGGGAGCCAAGGGGAAGACAGAGGGGACAGAAGACTAGAAGAGTGTAGGAGGAGAATGGAGGGAGTAGGGGAGGGAGGTGTTGAAGCTGATCCACATGTCCTTGGGATGTGACATGCCTGCAGTGGGGCCAGGGACTTCAGCAACCACTTACTCTGTGCTTACTGTCAGATTGATGCATCCATTTCTTTCAAAAGCATTCAACTATATTTTACTGAAAAATTATTTCCTCAGAAAACAAGTTAGCCTGTTTCTACAGGTGAAAATTTGGCTGAGTAGCTGATGGTTGTCTTCTTTTCCTGGCTATGAGAGAGTGGAACCTTCATATTGGCCATGAGATCTTTTGGGGGAAGTAGGATCCCTGAACCCAAGCCTGCTGCCCCAGAGGGACTCTGCAACTGTCCTGTCTCCCCTTAGCTATAACAGCAGCACCCAGACTAGACAAGGTCTCAATACTTCCACCTTGTGCAGGGTCAAAAGGAGCAGGCTCCATTTACTCTCCAGGAGCATAGCCCACCCGCATCTACTGTAGACATGAATATCCGGACTGAGAGAAGATTCATATGCATCCCAGAAATGTCCTCAGACTCCAACCCAGTACCACAGGAACAATTCCTCACCACCCTCCAAACCAATAACCCATTTAATTGTCAATACCACAGTCCTGGAAAGGCTCCTTCCACTGTCCCAGGAGAGAAGGAATCCTGAGCATTACCTAGAGGGCTGAAACCAGCGGCCAGCATCTGTGTTAGATGAGTCCTAATGTTTGGGGTTGCTGTTCTCCTGGGATGCTGCTCTCCCACTGCACATTGATGCCTATTTATCCACACCAGGGACACCTCCCACCTCATAGGAAATGCTGGCATGTACAAGGTGTGCTCTGAGATAAGATTGGAAGTGGGCAGACAAGATTATTTCTGGTAACATGAATTTATAAAATCTATCTAGCAGAAACACCTGCCACTGTGTTCCAATCAATAAGGCAGCCGCAGCTGGATTTCAAAGTTGCAGCTTCTGTTTCTTCAATGGTGCAAAGTTCAGTGTGGAGCTGGGGAGTAGTTGGAGGCAATGGGCATATTCTAAAGAGACTTGTTCTCCTCTCTTTGGCTATCAGACTTCTGGAGAGAAGCTGCCTCGTCTGGCAGTGAAGGAAAACTCCTAAAGGAATCTATGTCTGCAGAGCCTGGCTGGCTGATCTGAATTTCAGTACTGTAGAGAGATGGGAACACTGCAGGTCAGAGGCTAATGACCTTCTCATGGCTAAGTGCTGCTCTCTGGAACAGCCATGTTTCCTCCCTCTGTGTCAGAACTAAACCTTGTGACAATAGACTCTATTCACTTAGCAGACAACCAGCTTCAATCCAAAAGCTAAGAATGCCAGCAGATAACATCTTGAGCCTGTAGAGAGGCTCCCTCATATTGATGCACCTACCTCTCTGAGGTTCCTATCCCTGCATTTTAAACTTGCCTTGATTTGTGATTTTCTTTGTTTGGTTAGGCTATTAAGTTTTCATGAAACTGCTTCCACACTAGAATATGTAATTTCAGTAACCTAAATTACCTAAATCTGTGTTCTCAGATCCTGTCATTCAAAATAGCTTGTACAAAGTGTCTGTTATTTCCCTTTAGGATGAGAGCTGTGCTGTTTGTGTCAATGTTGTGTTAGAGATCCAGCAGGCAGGAGTTATTCCAAAGCAGCTGTCCCCAACGTCGAGGTGCTGGTCCTAACTAGAAGGATTTTGGCTGAATAAACAGTAGTTTGAGTTCTCTGTGTTCTAGAGAAGCAGATCACCATGGTGCATTTCTGTTTACCAGGAGCCACCCTAACCTTCCCACAAATATCTGCTACCTCAAACATGGGCACCCAGTTCCCCTTCAATCCAGACATCCTGAATCTGCCCAAGATCCCCCCCGCTGTCATATAAAATCTGTTTTCTTTTCTGCCCATTTCCTCATTTTCCACCCCAGACAGAGGTAGCCTTGACAGTTTGATTTACGATAAGTTTTTGTTTCTCCCTACACTGGCTTACATATTGGTCTGTAACCATAGAGAGAGCACAGGGCATTTTAGAAGGGCAATGCCCATCCTAACTGAACTAAAGTACTTATTTGTTGACACTCCTGTGTGCCAATCACTTGCTTCTGCTGGCTCCTGCCGCTCTCCCATCCCCTGTCAAGTGTTCGAGTCTAAATTCTAGTCTGCCTTTCCAGTCGTATCTCTCCTCCTCTGTGCTGGGTAGATTTATGTCAACTTGACACCGTCTATAGTCATCTGAGAAGAGGGAACCTTCCTTTTTGAGAAATAAAGAAAATGCCTCCATAAGTGGACCCTGTGGACCAACCTGTAGAATAGTTTTTGAATTTGTTATGAATGGAGAGGGCCCAGCCCATGGTGTGTAGTGTGATCCCTGGGCTGGTGTCCTGGGTTCTGTATGAAAGCAGGCTAAGAATGCCATTCTAAGAAAGCCAGTAAGAAGCAGCCCTCCATAGCTTCAACATCAGCTCCTGACTTCAGGATGTTGCCATGTTTGGGTTCCTGTTCTGAATTCTTGAAACGATGACCAGTGCTGTGGAATGTGAGAAACAGAAACTCTTTCCTCCCCAACTTGCTTTTTAATCTTGGTGTTTCCTTCATCACAGAATTAGAAACCCTTTCTAAGACATCCCCCTATTGTGCCCACTCCTCTGTCCACCCCTATGGAGACCAGCTCTGACCTGTTGAAAGCTTCTTGTGGGGAAAAGTGAGGAATGAGGAAGTTTTAGATAGCAATATAGGCCTAGATGAAAAAAAAAAAAAAAAAGACAGAGACACAGGATAGCTTCAGGAGGGCCCTGGGTCAATACCCAGTCTCCCCAAGTTTAATCATGATGGGCTTTTCATCCATCAACAAGGGGAGGAAGAAAAGACCTCCCCCTTCAAGATCAAAGCACAATATAAAACCAAATATAGATCCTTCAAAATACCTCCTAACTATTTTATTGGCCAAATAATCTTATTTTGCAGTCCTGCTGGGTAAAGCAAGCTTAGATTTTCTAACCTTGAGTAAGGCCTGACTATGGAGCCTCTGTGGGCCCCAAAAACCCCTGCTTGCTTAAGTGACATTTTGGAACTTCCTCCTCTGTGTCTGTCTTTCTCATTGCATCACTGGAGCCTGCTTCTCTCTCTGTCTTTCTGAACTCCTGAAGTGTATGGGACAAAAGTCCCACTGTTCATCAGGTAGCTCCCCTATGCACTCCTGGGCACCCCATCCTTTGTAAAGGGACATCTGTTCACTGGGAGGCTGAGCATCTTTCTGAGGAGTCTCTTTCTCTATGGCGACACCCTCAGACTGAGACTCTGTCCCTACATCACTCACTGCATCCCTCCCTGTGCCTCTGTTCCTGTGCTATCGATATCCCTCTCCTGGTGGGATTCCTCTGCCCTCCTCTCTAAGTCTCTCCTACTTCCTCCTCACTCTGAAGTTCTCTACTGCTGCCTTTTCAAGGTTGTCTTTATTCCTGCTTGCTCTGTCTCTCTCACTTGATCAATCATGGGCCCTTTCCATTTCAAAAGTGACTCCCCAGTTCCACTTGCTTCTATCCTTAAGTCTCTTTCCCACCTCACACT
>NC_051075.1:71707279-71732784 GCF_004664715.2 Peromyscus leucopus
TGTGTAGCCTGGCTGTTTTGGGAATTTTTCTGTAGACCAGGATGACCTCAAAATCAGAGATCACTGCCTCTGCCTCCTGAGTAATGATATTAAAGATATGAGACACCACTGCCTAGCTGAGACATTGTTTTTAAAGAAAGTGTTTGTAGAAATATAGAGAAATATGTTTATGACCTTGGGGAAGGAAAAGTCCCAAACAAGACAACAGCAGCAGGCTGTAGGACCAGCCCTGGGTCACAAGTTCACAAATGACTGGGAATCTCTGAGGACAGAAAATGAGAGAGCAGCAACTCACACAAGTGGAGACAGGGACACAGGAGGAGGAGGGAGGTTTAAAACCCAGAGCTGTTTCCCCTTGTTCTGGGAAGAAATGTTGGGGGGTTGGAGACAATTCTGTACATAGGGAGATGTATTTTGGCTTCATGAGCATGCTAGGCTCCTCTCTGGGACTTTAGCTGCAGCATGCTTTTTGAACTGGGCACCAAGGGAGTTTGGGTCAGATCCTGCATAGTCTTGGGGTGTCCTGAGTGAGCACACAGGGTGAATAGCAGCATCGTTGAAATCTGCCCACTGGACTACACATGTCTCCAGACACTGCCTCATGTCTCTGGTTTGGGAGTTGAGATTGATTCTAGGCAGTACAGGGAGGATGCTTGGTGTCCTCAGGGTACCAATGCAGAAAGTGACCAAGCCCTTAATCCCTGAAGCCTGACACTGCCCCTTTCTATGAGAAGCTGAGTTGGTCCCTAGGAAACTCTCCTCCCCTAGTTAGGCTAGTTGTCAACTTGACTAGGTTCAGAATAATTTACATTGCTATTGAGGCATGTCAAGGAGTGTCTTGAGTGTTTCCAAAGAGAACTGAAGGGGAAAACCCATTGCGAGTGGCACCCTCTCTGGCAGAATAACAAATAGAGGAAGGAAAAAGCCAGCTGAGATCCCGCATCCCCTAGTTTTCTTCCTAGTCATCCATGAAGTGAACAGCTTTCCCTCACTGCAGGATCCTACTGCCTGGATGTCCTGCCCAAGGGATGGTGTTACCCAGACCTGGGGGTTGGACTACTAAACACCTCTTCAGAAACAAACTGGAACACAGACACTGGTGGAGGAGTAGTCCTTTCAAGCCTGGACTTGACAGGTCTAGGAATATATTAAAGGAGAATGGCTTCTGCTAGAATAAATAAGACATAGCAAAGCCAGGGGTAAGAGAGAAGAATCAGAAGCTTGCATTAGTTCACTGCTACTGTGACCAAGATCCCCAATGGAAATGGCTTACAAAAGAGAAAGGACTTGCTTGGCTCCTGTGGGGCATGTGAGAAGCACTTCAGTTCATATCATGGAGGTCGAGGGAGTGGAGAGAAAATTCACGCCTGTTTTCTCTTTCTCCTCTTTTATTCAGACTGGATCTCACAGCCCATGGGATGGCATTCCTACATTCATGGTTTGTTCCCCCTCATACCCTCATAAACACACCAGAGGTGTGCCTCAGTCTCCTAAGTGTGGTAAATCCAGTCACCGAGGAAACCGTCAGATGATGAGAGAGAAGGAACCAAGTCCCATTCCCCCGGTGGCGAAGCTTAAGAGATGTTTTGAGCAAAAAGGGCAATTTGCTGATTGTAACAAGAAGCTCTAATATATATTGAAGGCTGTGTGTTTTATTATGAGGAAAACAACCTTCTCAAATACTATTGAATCCACAAATGAACCCAGTAAGTCAAATGTTTATAATAATTCAAGATATAAACACCCAAGCTTTCCTTGCACACACAGGAATGGGATTCACAAATGAATTATGGGAGAACATGGAGCCCAACATGCACCACTTTGGCATAAAGATTAGTTTGTGCTAAAGCTCCTGACAGGCAATGAGTACAAGCACCTTCTGTATCTTCTTTCTTGCTGAACCTGACAAGGATGAAGCCAGCCCTATACCAGGGTAAAGTAACATTGTTAACACCAATGATGGGGATCCAGTCTCACTGTTATCTTTTCACTGAACCAACTATCTGAGGAGAAACAGGAAAGACAAGGTTATCCTGACCCATAGATTGAGGAAATATAGTTCATCATGGTGTGATGGCATGCTGGCACATGTCTGTATGGTGGCAAGAATATGAGGTTGTCTGTTCACATCCTGGTGGATCAGGAAAGAGATCAGAGCTGAAGCAGGCTGGGCTCTGACACCCAAAGGTATTCCCCCATCTAGCAAACCCCTTGTGTACTAAGCTTTACCTCCTAATCATTGCACATAGTTTATATTCCCTCTGTTTTTTGTCTTGCTTTCTAGACAACATAGAAATTTTTACCAAAATCTTTCTTGTGGTTTCCCTTAGTAGTCTAGAATATGTTGTATGGTTATAATATTTTAAATAAGATCAAAAACATGTGCATATATCCTAACAAGAATAATTATAAAATTTGTATCAACATTGTACCAACACAAAGCATCTGAAACTAGCAGTAGTAGTATAATTTAAAAATAATATTATTATTTATCTTATATTAGAACCAATGATCAGAGCATGCACAGATTTTTTTTTTAAGTTTGGGCAGTAAATAAAGGCTGTAGCCAGTATTGCTAAACATAGTTGACTTATACATTTAGAAATAAGCATATAGTGGCCACCTTCATGCATTCAAACCAGATAAAACATTTCTTACTTCCTTTAGCTGAATTTTTAGGCAGGGGAGGGACAGCAGGCCATTCATGCTTTCCTGATGGGGCTGCTCCCTCGCTGTTTGACCCTGGTGTTTCCTGGGCTGCTAAGGAGCATGTGCCATTTCTGTTCTAATCTAAAAAATTGTCACCCATGAGAAGCGACTGGCAGCGGCCACTGGAGGTGCCTGGCCTCATAGTCTCCTTTGCCCTCCCCTGCTGGGCTCTTCCTTGGTATTCCCTGGACTGTGGTATCTGCAGGGGGGTGCGGTCCTCTCCCTGGCTGCAGGCTGCTTCACAGACTGGAGTAAGCTCAACTGCCTTGTGCAGCCTGGACCTGAGGCAGCAAAGGGCAGGGAACGGTGGCAAACACTACCTTTAAGTTCCTAAAATCCTGGAAATGAGAAAAAAAAAACCTGAAAGGGGCCTGAGGCTAGAGGACCTTGGCCCAGGGTAAACATTAATTTACTGACAATCATCACAAAGAGACTGACAACAGGTAATGGGACAAACAGAATAGAAGAGACATTCAGAAGGAAGAACGCCGTGTGCAGGGACCTCGGGACCCCAACCAGTCCCAAACCAGTCCTGAAGGGCTACAGATCAGCAACCCAATGGCCAGAAGAGGGTTTGAAGTGTCTTCTGCCCCTCCAGCTCATAGGTCATTGGTGTGTTCACCTATTCTTATTGAGCTCCATTCTGTCTAGACACCAGATACTAGAACCAGAAACTTACCGACTGGCCATAACCAGTAGAATAAGTTTACCAGATTCTTGGAGTGTGCCCTCCAAAACCAGTATTGTGAGAGAACCCAGTTTTTAGCAACAAGGTTGGGTCTGGGGTCTCATAATAATGAGGGACAGACCACCAAAGTCTATTAAACCAGAAGCAAACTTTATTCCAGAAAAATAAAAAAAATAATAATTCTAAAAAACCATGGGGCACAAAAGCATATCAGCTAGCTAGGACCACAAGCAATGTTGGAACTCTCAGGCTGTGGCAATGGACGTGTACTGGGCCCCTTTAATAGTATTGGGCATGGTGTGCATGCTAGGAGTCACCTAGGAACAACTATTAAAAGTTAACTTTAGTCCAGGCAGTTGTTGGCTACAAGGGGCAAGGGTTTAAAGTTAACTTCTGGCTGTTCACAGAGGAGCTGCTGTAAAGCAGACAGCCATTGTTAGCAGTTAACCTTTGGAGCTGATGACTGTCAGTTTTTATCTCTTCAGCTTATAATATTATATATCGATATTTCTGGACCCTTCACCCCATCCATACAACAAGGCCTCCAAGGCATGGCCCTTTATAGACATTTACATAGCACCCTATTCTCCCAGGTTTGTTTATCACAGGTGTTTCTCAGATACACTTTGTTCCTCAGGGGAAGCCCAAGCAGGGAGGGGCTTCCACACCTCTTCCGCCAAAGGCTGCTCTCTATAGATTTTGATGCTTCCCTCTCCAGTTCACACTCTGCTGTCACAAGTCTGTGGCATTAAGTAGGACAGTCCTGGGAAACTAATTCAGACTATGGAAGTCAGGACTTCCAGAGAACCAGCAGACTTCCTGAAGAGAGCTGAGGCATGGACCAGTGTCCTGCCCTGAGCACTGGGGGCTCCTGCCCATGGATACCACATCTCTTGTTGCTATGTGTTGCTGAGGTGGGTGTTTCTCAGACATCATGGGAGGAAGGTGATGGATACATCCAGACAAGCTCAGGCCTCCAGTGGTAGGAACGTGGACTCCAAGTTGAGTCTACTGGGTTCTAGCAAAGGGTTTGAGGGATGGGCATGGAGTATCTAAGAGAGGAAAGGAAGGGGCCATCTGAGACCTCATAAAAATTAAACATTCTAGCAAAACCACATAGAACTGCAGGGACTCTGGCCTTCTGGGGCTGAGAGTCAGGAATTCAAAATGAAAACATGATTGCCGTTTTGTCTGCTTATTATCTTTCTGTCTGGATTAGAAAATAATGCAAACTGGGTTCTACCAAATTTGCCACGTTACCTGGTAAGTAATTCAGAAGAAGGGGCATGAAGACTGTGTGTGCAGATGGGTTTGGGGTGCTCAGGACTGGAAGGGATGGTGAAGTTGGAACCTAGCAGGGGCTCTGCACACTGTATTTAGGGAAGAAATTCATGAAAGGTATATCCACATTTTGAATTTGTCCTTTTACTGTTGGTAACTTGTTTCTGGGTTTTTATAATTTTTTTGATGTTTGTTGGTTTTTTTCTTCCTGCTTTATAGAAAAAAATTTAATTTTAATGTACTCGATCACAAGTTCTATATGCTTGCTTTGTGTGGTGTGTGTTTAATGTTCTTGGAAAGGGTTTCTCTAATTTGAGGTTCATGTTTTTCATAACGGCATTGTAACTTCTTTTCT
The DNA here is from genome assembly GCF_004664715.2 of Peromyscus leucopus. Lineage (NCBI taxonomy): Eukaryota > Metazoa > Chordata > Mammalia > Rodentia > Cricetidae > Peromyscus > Peromyscus leucopus. The sequence continues at coordinate 71,712,313 of NC_051075.1, forward strand.
TTAAATCATTAATCCAGCTGTGATTCATTTTCATATGAAAAAGGGTAGTTATATAACCATATAGCCAAGATGTTTTAAAATTTCTGGTAGCCATTGTTACTTTTTTTTTCTTAAAGTAGGATCTCAATGTGTACTTAGCCCTGGCTGGCCTGAAAATCACTATGCAAAACAGGCATTGGCCTCAGACTTCAGAGAGAACTACCTGTACTTACTCTGGATTGCTGTGATTAAAACTAAAAATTGTTACAAATAATATATTGCTTAATGTATCCTGTACCAGCACCTTGAAATGCCACCTCAATTGTATGAGGGAAACAAAATATCACCTCTATCTTTAAGGCCTTTGGCACTCCAGGAGAATTCAGTTGACACAAAATACATTAATAAGAGAAAAGAACATACATGTATTTAATGGAAATCTCCAGTGAGGCAGGAGCCCTCATAAGGAAATGGTGAGCCAAGTAATAGAGATGAATAGTTAAAGTTGGAGTGAGAAATGGAAATGGTGGAAATGTGACAAGCCAGGTGCCAGGGCAGGGACAGCTGATTGCAGAGGAGAACATAAGATGGAGACTTGCAGACATTTCTCTCAGCCTGTGGTCTGCCTTAAGGGTGAAACATCCTTCACAGGCTCATGGGTTTGAGCACACTCAGCCAGTAGTGCAGTTTTGCAAGGCTGTGCAACCATTAGGAGGCAAAGCTTAATACACATGGGTTTGCTATAAGAGGGAATGCCTTTGGGTGTCAGAGCCCAGCCTGCTTCTGCTCTGATCTCTTTCCTGATCCACCAAGATGTGAGCAGATAATTTCATTCTTGCCATCATGTGGGAATGCACCACCCTGCCTTCACGCCATGATCCTTCAAACCATGAGCCAGGATAACCTTGTCCTTCCTGTTTCTCCTCAGATAGTTGTTCAGTGATAAGTTAGCAGTGAGCCTGGATCCCCATTCCTGGGGTTAATAATGTTACTTTACTCTGGTATAGGACCAGCTTCTTCCTTATCGGGTTCAGCAAGAAAGACGATACAGAAGGTGCTTGTACTCATTGCCTGTCAGGAGCTTTAGCACAGACTAATCTTTATGCAAAGTGGTGCATGTTGGACTCCATGTTCTCCTATAATTCATTTGTGAATCCCATTCCTGTGTATTCCGGCCTTCTCTCTCAGCCTCTCCTGTGCCTTGCTGCCCAGAACTATAGCGGCCTCAGGCTGAGGCAGTGCCTGCTGGGAGACACTGGATCGTGTCCCAGAACTCTACTCTGCCCTCCGACTCTTTTCAGCCAGGATTTCCCACCTTTTCTCACACACACAGTTTTCTCATTCTTTTCTGAGTCAGATCATGTAGGTAAAAACATTTTTTTTGTTTTGTTTTACAGTATTTAAAAATTAGTCTGGAAAAGAAATTCTTATATTAACTTAAAATTTTTGTAATATTGTCTCAAGCTGTTTCACCAATCCTGGTCTGCCAGATTCTTTGTTGTATTCAAACCATTTGATAGATGAAGAAATTGAGGTATTGAAGTGAAATGCCCAGTTCATGGGACTAAAACACGGCCTGTCTTCCCATATCAGGCTTGTTTGTGAGCCCTTACTAGTGTTTGAAAATCTGCTTCACAATGTGTTTTACGTGATTTTCCATTAGCTTTATTTCTGATTATGTATGTAAGGAAAACTTGGGTGTTTATACCTTGAATTATTATGAACATTCCTCTTTCTGGGTTCTCTTATGGGTTCAGTAGTATGTGAGAAGGTTATTTTCCTCATAATAAAACACACAGCCTTCACTACATATTGGAGCTTCTTATACAATTAGCAAATTGCTCATATTGCTCAAAACATCTCTCAAGCCTCGCCATTGGGGGAAAAAGGGTCTTGGTTACTTCTCTCTCATCATCTGATGGTTTCCTCTGTGACTGGATTCACCTCCTTGAGAGACTGAGGCATACCTCTGGGTGTTTATGAGGGGGTAACAGGGCACACACCATGAATGTGTATGCCATCTCATGGGCTGTGGCATCCAGTCTGCATAAAAGAGAGGAAAGAGAAAACAGGCATGCATTCTCTCCCCAGGCCCTGGCCCAGCATGATATGAACTGAAGTGTTTCTCACATGCCCCACAGGAGCCAAAACAAGTCCTTTCTCTTTTGTAAGCCATTTCCATTGGGGATCTTGGTCACAGCAGTGAACTAATGCAGGCTTCCAATTCTTCTCTCCCACATCTGGTTTTGCTATGTCTTATATTCTAGCAGAAACCATTCTCCTTTTATATATTCCTAGATCTGTTCCTTTAAGATGGACAGTGTCTTTCCTATTTTCTCCAAATTCAGGCTTAAATGTACTACTGCCCCACAAGTCTCTGTGTTTCAGTTTGTTTCTGAAGAGGTGTTTAGTAGTCCAACCCCCAAGTCTGGATAACACCATCCCTTGGGCAGGATATCCAGGCAGTAGGATCCTGCAGTGAGGGAAAGCTGTTCATTTCAAGGATGACCAGGAACAAAACTGGGGGATGCTGGATCTCAGCTGGCTTTCTCCTTCCCCCATTTTTTTTTTGTTCTACCAGACCTGCAGTCAATGGAGAGGGTGCTACTCACACTGGGTCTTCTACTTCCGTTCTCTTAGGAGACACACTCAAGACACACCTTGACATGCCTCAATAGCAATCTAAGTGATTCTGAACCTGTTCAAGTGGACAACTAGCCTAACTAGTGGAGGAGCGTTTCCTAGGGACCAACTCAGCTTCTCATAGGAAGAGGCAGTGTCAGGCTTCAAGGCTTCAGGTCTTGCTAACTCATGCATGGTACCCTTAGGACTCTTTGTACCCTCCCTGTACTGCCTGGAAGCAATCTCAAATCCCAAACCCCAGACATGGAGTGGTGTCTGGAGACATCTGTAGTCCAGTAGATACTGACGTTCTTCCTACATGCTCAATCAGGATATGCCAAGACAATGCAGGGTATGACTTAGATGCTCTTGGTACCCACTTAAGAAAGCCTGCTCCAGGTAAAGGACCAGAGACAGTCTTAACTTGCTCTTGAAGCCACCATACATCTCCCTATGTACAGAATTGTCTCTGTTTCTGCCCAGAACAAGGGGAAACAGCTCTGGGTTTTAAACCTCCCTCCTCCTCCTGTGTCCCTGTCTCTACTTGTGTGAGTTGCTGCTCTCTCATTATCTATCCTATGAGAATCCTTAGTCATTTGTGAATTTGTGTCCCAGGGCTGGTCTTACAGCCTGCTGCTGTTGTCTTGTTTGGGTCTTCTCCATTATCAAGATCATAAACATATTTCTCTATTTTCTACAAATACTTCTTAAAAACATGGTCTCAGCTGGGCAGTGGTGGCTCATACCTTTAATACCGACACTCAGGAGGCAGAGGCAGTGGGATCTCCGATTTCGAGGTCAGCCTGGTCTTCAGAGCAAATTCTAAAACAGCTAGGGCAACACAGAGAAACCCTGTGTCAACACACACACACACACACACACACACACACACACACACACACACACGCAGAGAGAGAGTGGGGGGTTCTCATGTAGTACAGGCTAGCTTTGAATAAACTACATAGACAAAGATCACCTTAAACTTCTGATTCTCTGGCTTCCACATCTCAAATGCTGAGATTCCAGCATGTGCTTCCACACCTGGTTTGACATCCTGATTACAAAATACTGAGGAATTAAATTAGAGCATTCTGTATACTAAGTGAGCCTGTGATCAACCGAGCTCCAGTCCCAGCCCTCTAAGGGCCTTTATAGACTCTCTCTGTAAAGTTGTAGCTTCCATCTGCTGAAAGTTTCTTGTAGCTAGAATTTTTCTGCCTTGTCCACAGTCAAGACAAATCTTTGTCACCTGCCAGTCCCACAGCCCCACTCAGACTCAACCAAATAAACACAGAGACTTATATTGCTTACAAACTGTATGGCCATGGCAGGCTTTTTGCTAACTGTTCTTATAGCTTAACTTAATCCATTTCCATAAATCTATACCTTGCCACATGGCTCGTTGCTTACTGGCATCTTCACATGCAGCTTGTCATGGTGGCGGCTGGCAGTGACTCCTTCTGCCATCCCGTTCTTTCTTTTCTCCTCTCTGTTAGTCCCGCCTGTACTTCCTGCCTAGCCACTGGCCAATCAGTGTTTTATTTATTGACCAATCAGAGTAACTTGACATACAGACCATCCCACAGCAGTTTCTTCTTGTGAATTGTGTCAGAGTGGATGCCCCTTGTTCCTGTGGACCAGCTGAAGGAAGGACATGTCCACAGTACCTGCCCTCTGCCCCTCTCTGCTGCTCCCTTGATCATCTGGTGTCTTCAGGTACAAGGACACTTTCTCCTTCTGCTCTGCAGTAGATCAGTGTGCCTCCTGCACTGACACTGTAGGTCTCTGACCACACCCCTCCCTCCTGGTGCTGCCACACCTTCTTAGCCTATTCTCAGCCCAGCTTCACCCAGCTCTCACACACCCTCTCTTTTAGACCTTCCCCCAGGTACACTAGTGCCTAAATGGACCAGTAACTATTCCTCCCAGTGTGGAAGTTTCTAGAGAAATCACAAAATGTTCCTGTAATATTTGGGGCCCAGCTTCCACTTTCTGCACTAGAACCTGGATAAAAACAGATGGACCCAGTACAGAATCTAAGTAAAAGCAGTAGAGTTTAATTAGTTAAAAACAATTTTGGGTGTGGGGATTAGGGTCACATTACTTCCAGGAGCCAAGAACTGAGCATGAGAAACTAGCACACCAGATGCTCCCTGTATATATCCCAAGGTGCCTTCAAGCTACTGAGCACAGCATCTTCATCCTAGCACCAGGTCAACTTCCAGCAGTGTTGGTATTTCAGAGATCCACAGGGCATGGAGTCCCCATCCATTCCTGCTCCAGAGGCACCTCCAGGTCAGAGATACCAGAGGTGCATGCTGCACTGGGAGTCCAGGAGAGGGGTTTGAAGGAGGAGGGGTCTTCAGAGGAACCATCTGGTAGGTAAGGATTTGAGGCACAAAGGCGATTGGAATGCCACAGCTGTACCCAGAAAGAGAGAAGGTTCAGGACACAGAGAAGCCAGGCTCCCAGAAACAGATCAGCTTAGGTCACAAAAGGGCTGGTGGGATTGACAAAATGGAAACCTGAGGAACAAGAGGAGTAGATCCAGAAAACCTACACTGAGAGAAAAGGGGCAGGACCTGAAGGACCAAGACCTAGAGAAGACCAGGGTGAGACTGCTTAGGGAATCCCTGCAGAACTCAGCGCTGGATCCAAAGGCTGTGCTCCAGCCAGTCCAGCTCTAGCCCTGCTCATGGGCCAAGCTCTTCCCAGCTAGGTAGAGCTGCTACCAAGCTGGGAGAGATGCCTAGAGTAAGTCCTTTTGGGCTGATACCACACAGCACTCAGGTGTGACTAAACTTGAGAGCCAAGGTCACTAGGATCTAGTCTGACCACTGCCATCCCATATTTCTGTGGTCTTGGGATCTGCATTCCAACACCCTGAGCCTGTTGGCTTGGCTGTGAAGTGGAACACTGGACACAGGGATCTATTTCCAGGGCTGAGTGGTGTCTCTGATTCAGTGAGGTCCTGTGCTTACTGTGGGGGTCAGCTCACAGAACTTATATCCAAAGGAGAAGGATGAGGGGTGGCCACATAAGGAAAGTTCAGGGAGAGAGACCAGCACTGCCTTCCTTTAAAGAGAGAAAACCTGCTGTACCAGACTTACCAAGGCGGTCCTCCAGCTTTAGGGCCAGTTGCTCCATGTTTCCAATCTGCAAAAAAGGGAGCAGCCATCAGGATCCTGGGTGACACACATCTAGCCAGCTCTAGGACATTCACCCATTCAGACTTTAGGCAGCAGAAAGGGTTAAGGAGCAGAAGGGGATCTGGTCTGTAGATTCTGTAGTCAGAGGGAAGCATTACTTCCACAACTGCCCCACTGGACAGAGTTCCATATTGTATGCAAAGATGCATTCTCTATCTCGTTCCTGTCCCCCTATGTTGTATTAATAGCTTCTTCCTTAAGTGGGGATGTCAACAACACAAATATGTTCAAAAACTCCCTGAAACTGACTAGATTCACTAGGCCCCTGCCTGTCAGAGGAAGCAGAGCCAAGCCCCAAATACTCTCAGACAAGAGAAGCAACCTAGAAGAAACAGAAACCAGCCAGGCTTCCTGGAAGGGTTTAGCCCAACTGAGGCACCTGGAAAGGACACTCTGTAACCTGCTGAGCTGCCTGCAGGCTGAGCAGTGCTCTCCAGGGTCCCAGCTTGTGTGAGCTGTCTGTCACCCATGCTGGGGTGGGCTTTGGTGATACAGCTCTGTGAGTCATTTCTGCTCCTGTAAGTGATCCCTCACCCAGATGCCTATAAGTAACCCCAATAAAACTCATGGACTTTGATGTTATCTGTACTTTGGTCTGTTGTGAGTTCTCTATCTGGGGTGAGTAGAGTAGTGTGTTTCATCTGTCCAGGAAAGTTTTGTCACACTACAACCCTCTCTAAATCTCCCCCCAAAAGGACCCTGTTAGAGCAGTTGTAGATTTGAGTGAAGAAGAGATAAGAACCTCTTTGGGGACAGCTGCTCCTGCCCCTCCATCAGCTGTACCACTTGGAAGATTGGCCCCTGGGTAACACAATCAAGCTGACCTGGAAGGTGTAGGTGTGGAAGATCCTAGGGACCTGAAAGCAGGAGAATTGACTCCCCTCCTTGCTCATAGATATAAGTGGGTGAACTAGCCTGAGCCATGTAGGAGTTCACCCTGGTGGTGAGGACAAAGGAGAGCTGACATGATGACCATCCCTCCAACTACCCAGGCCCAGAACCAGCGTTATAGGTTGGCCCACCTCAACATCCACCCCATCTGTGATCTTCTGTAGGACCTGAAGAGACTGGTTCTGCAGACCCAAAGCTGCAAGGATTTCCAGAACACAGGGCAACAGCAGGATAACCCAGAGGAGTTCCAGTGAGGGTCCAGCAAAGACAGTGTAGCAGAAATTCGAGACCTTGAACCAGACCAATGAATCTCTGCAATGAACACTTGCAAGTAAAGATACATGGATGAAAGGGTTCACTGCGTGACTCACTGTATCACACTACAGCTTCCACGACAGGATTGATTTCCCCCCTTTTTTTGTCTTAAATTTTATTTGATTTTATTTCGGGGGGGAAGTCACAGGGGCAGAGGATGGATACGAAGAGGGAAACAAATAGGATGGAGATGCTTGATGTAAAAGACAAAGAGATTAAATATAAATGGGCAAGAGAGAGAGAAAAAAGAAACTTCCTGGGGTGGGACAGGGTGAAGGTATTTGCCATTTGACACCCTACCTCCTGCAGCTTTGACCATGAGGTACCACTTACCTGGATATGGTTTGCTAATTTCCAGAACAACGAATCTCTCCCCAAGTATACTGCGGTAGAATATAGATACCATTTCCTAGGAAGATATTCCATACTCAAGGAGAAGGGGGACAGGGGCCCTGGTTGGATGTGTTCACCTGCCACAAGTTGACAGTCACAGAGTCTCCGTGCTGAAGGGAGTAGAGGGAGAGGTGCATTAGGGACAGGTTCCAGCAGCAATGGATGGTGCTGGCCTGGCTTTTTTGCTGCAAAGCTCAGAATCAGAGGATAATGTTCCAACAGCCCTAACCACAGTCTTAACCCAACACCTAGGTCATCCCAGGACCTGGCATGTCTGCTGCTCTGCTGCCTGCTCCGACCCAGTACTCCCTCCAGCATCCCTGCTCATCCCCAGTGCATCTCCCACACTGCAGCCACAGTCTCCAGCCTCACAGCACCTTTCCTGGTACTGGGTTGCCCCCTGGGGCTCTGTCTCAGCCATTTCCAGAGTTTTGAATTTTCTCCTTTGAAAACTAAGACAGACACTGGGGAGATGGCTCCATAGGTAAGTGTGCTTGCTGCACAGACATGAGGACCTAAGTGTGACTCTCCAACACCCATGTAAAAAGTCACAGTCATGCATGTGCTGGTGCTATGGAAAGCTGAGGCAGGAGGATCACTGGGGTTTCCTGGTTGCCAGTCTAGCTCCAGATTTGGTGAAAGAAGCTGTCTCAGGGGGACAAGTTGGAGAGAGTTAGAGCAGCTCACCTGAACATTCAATAAGCATGCATAACATACAGCCCCCCCCCAGCAATGGCTTTACCAAAATAAAAGCAATATGTTGTTGATGGTGTGTTTCATGTGTCTTTTTTTAAAGATTTATTTATTTATTTATTTATTTACTTATTTATTTACTTATTTATTTATTTATTTATTTATTTATTTATTTATTTATTTATTATACTGAAGAGGGTGCCAGATCTCATTATAGATGGTTGTGAGCCACCATGTGGTTGCTGGGAATTGAACTCAGGACCTCTGGAAGAACAGTTGGTGCTCTTCACCTCTGAGCCATCTCACCAACCCTCATGTGTCTTTAATAAATACAAAAAGCCTCAAATCTAGCACAGCAGAGCCAACCTGAGTAAAAAGTACTAAAAGCAAAACACAGAGAAAGCTAAAAAAAATAAAAAAAATAAAAAAAATAAATAAATACAAAACACAAACCTGAGCCACCATAGAAAACTCTGAGGTAATAAAGTCACTATAGCTGAACACAGTGGGGCATGCCTTTAATCACAGCACTAAAAAGAGGCATAGGCAGGCAGATCTCTTGAGTTTGAGACCAGCCTAGTAACTTAGTGAGTTCCAGGATGGCCAATACTGTTAAACAGGGAAACCCTGTCTAGAATAAAACAAACAAAATCAAAAAGAAGAAAAAAGTTGCTATAAACCATAACCAAGTGACAGGCATGACCACAAAGCAGAAAACATGTCACAGACTCCTTACCAATGTCCTCCTGTCTTCCTGAGAAATGCCTGCATTCTTATAAGCTGAGGACACATGCTCTCACCTGTGACACTGTGGCAGATCACTACCTGCTTGTTGCCCTAACTTTTGTGTGAGAGTTGCCCCTCTGTGTGTATTCTGACTTTAGGATGGAGGGAAGGGGGATAGCCAAGAAGAAACAAGGGCCCACACTGACTAGACACCTGCCTTTGTAGTAAAGTTTTATTCAAAGCTACCACTGTATCTGGATGCTTTGCATTAAGAGAGTGTTTCCAAGTCCTCAGTGTCTGCAAAATGAAAGTTTTCCTCCGAGGCCTCTGATTGAAAAAGCTGCTGATCCTGGCTGAGATCACACTGAGAAGGTCCTGTCCCAACCTGTAACTGTATGTGGAATCTCTCACACACACTCACAAAACTCACATTCACACATACTCACATACTCTCACACACTCTAACATACACACATACTCTGTCTCACACACATACTCTCACGTAAATACACACAATACACTCTCACACACATAGTCTCACACACATACACACATACTCACACACACACTCCCACTCACAATGTACACACACATACAAACTCAGACATACACACACTCACACATATACACACACTGGTGAGTGTGTGGGTGTTTTGAATGTGAGAGGGTATGGGTGTGTGAAAGAGTATGAGAGTGTGTGAATGTGAGAGGGTGTGGGAGAGGGTGTGGGAGAGAGTGAGTAAGAGTATGAGAGTGTGTGTGATGTGTGTGGAGTGAGTTGTGAGAGTATGTGTGTGTGTGATAGAGTATGAGTGAGTGAGTGTGTGTGATATTACAGTGTGAAAGTGTGTGAGTGTGTGTGATGCACATACATGCCAGACTGAGAGGCCAAAGGAGAACTCAGGTGTCTGCTCAGTCACTTTCCCCTTAACCTTTGAAGCAGGGATTGTGTTGACCCCTCAATAGCACTGAAGTCACAGGCAACAAAGCCACAGGAGGCTTTTCATGTGGCTGCTGGGATCTGAACTCGGGCTCACAGGGCTCTGTTGTCAAGGTTTATTTATTTGCTTATTGATCTGTGTGCTTGTTGGAGACAGGATCTCTGTGTAGACCTGGCTAGCCTGGAATTGGCTATGTGGGCCAATGTGGCCTTGAACTTAGAGAGATGTGCCTGCTTCTACCGTTTGTGTGTGTGTGTGTGTGTGTGTGTGTGTGTGTGTGAAAATGATACAATGTAACCTGTTTCTAAGTATACTAACCAGGAGAGACAGAAACAGACAGATAGACAGACAGACAGACAGAAATAGGAAGTAATGAAGGAAGAAGAAAAGGAGGAAAGAGAGAAGTTGAATGCTGGGCCTGGTGTTGCAACCTGGAATCCCAAACTACACAGGAAGTTGAGGCAGGAGGATCACAAGTTCCAGGCCGGCCTGAAGCACAAAGTGAGTTCCAGTGCCACTCCAGGGGGCACAGCCTGTCATGTGACCTTAGCAACAGCTTTGCCTGGGGACCTCAGGTTCACTGTTTCCCAGCAGCCATCAGATGAGCCCCGCCCCTTTTACACTCAGCTGTCAGCAGCTCTTCTGATTGCCACACCTGCCCCTCCATGCACACTTGGAGCCAATAGCTACTTTAACCCGAGATGGCGGGAGGCACGTGACTCGATTTGAATTTAATGGACTACACAGTGTTCCCCATAGAAGCCGCTTCATTTACATCCTCGCCAACAGAATTCTCTTCTGGGTCTTTTTTTTTTTTTTAACTGAAAATATTTGGTGCAAAATCGTTCCATACTTTATTTGATATACATTTAGAGTAAAACACTTATTTATTTGACTTTCTTTCAATGGTGCAATAGGTGAATTGCCCCTTATAAGTTTTCAAACCTGGGACAAACTTAGGTCTATTATTATATTATGTCAGCACCAGATGAATGGAAAAAAAAGAAAAAAAGAAAAAAAGGAAGGACTTGACTGCTCCCTGGTATGGTGGAGGAGAAGGCTTGTTGTAGATAAAGGAAGAGCATAGCCAGAGGCAGAGACATCTGGAGAGTCCAGAGTGACCAGGACTGTGAGCCTGGCCATGGGAGAATATGGGGGAGGGGAGAAGGAGAAGAAAGAGGAGAGGGGAGAGGAGATGCCAACCAAGTGGGGTGGCCTGGACCATAGACATAGAAGAAATGACTAAGTTATATACAGGCCAGAGGAAGCTGGGGTATGGTGGTGGGGAGGGTCGAGGGAGCTGGAAGAGGTGCAGGCCCTGAGCTGGATCATTCAGAGTAGAAGGCAGGGTAAGGTGACCATACTCTGTAACAGGTAGGGATTGACAGATGCTGGGAAAACATAGAGACAGCATCCACTTTGACATGTTAATGGGCACCTCAGGAATTTGTCCCAGGTTTAAGGTAGAACACTCCTCACCCTGGTACCAGGGAGGGGACTCAGAGTCTCTGCCATACCAACACAAGGGCTTTGCCCTCAAGTGACATCCCTGGTCCTTGGGAGCAGTTTCCATGCCTACAAATGCTTTTGCTGCTTTACAGAGCATTTTAGCCTCCCAGGTTCCATCGTGGTCTAAAGCCACAGCCCAGAGCAGTTTTCAGAGTGATTATCTATGTTGGCAGCAGATCCAGAAACCCATTTGGACTTCCCACAGGCCCCAGTCAGATTCCAGTGTAAGGACCCTTATCTGTTAAATGCTTCTCCAGGACATTCAAGTTTGGGGACAACAGCAGCAGATGTGTCATTATGTGCAGAAAAATCAGAAGCTAGTGCTTTCCATTCCCATCTGCTCCTTCCAAGTGTGTGCCTTCTTTCTGACCTAGAGAACTCCTACTCATCCCACAAAGCCCAGCCTATCAACTGTCCTATCTGTAAGCTTTCTCAGCATGCTCCTCTGACTGGGCCCTCTACTGGTAAGTCAGGCCTCACCACAAGGGCCCCCTCTATCTGTGGATAAGCTTGTGCCTGTGGGGCCTCCAGGCAGGGAATCCTGTGGTTGATGCACAGGTGAGGACATGGTTCTGTTCACAGACCAGTATCAGCTGTTTTCTGACATGATGATAACATCCCCCCAACACACACACCCTAGCCTACAAGGACAATGGTCAGAGTACAGCCTCCCTGGAGCCCCCAAACTCACCCTGTTCTCAGTTGGATGGTAGGGACTATAGGCCAGGCTTGCAACCATCCAGATTTTCTCATTCTCATCCACATAGAAACCAGGCTTTACCTGGGTCAGAAGGACTGGAGGTGGCCCCTGGGGAGAACCCTCCATAGTGCAGAGCCCTTTGAGCTGGCTGCTTCCTTAAAATGCAGTCCTGCAGGTGCAGGGTGGAGAACACATCACAGGTTGCAGTGGGGTGGGAAGAGTAGATATGAGAAAGCCAGTTCCTCTGCAGCTGGGCCAGGAGCTCCACTCCCTGGAAACAGCTGTCCGGCTTCACCAGGTGCCCTGTTTCCTCAGGCTAGCCCTCTGCAGGGCTCTCTCTGTGTGCCCTGATCACCACCTCTCCACCAGGTTTCCCTCAGGAACCTAGTTGAACCCCCTGGATCTAGGGCTGTAGCTCTCAACTTTCGTAACACTGTGACCCTTTAATACAGCTCCTCATGTTGTGGTGATCCCCAGGCATAAAATTAATTTTTGTTGCTACTTCATTACTGATAATTTTGCTACAGTTGTGAATTGTAATATAAATATTATGGGAGATAAAGGTTTTGCAAGAGGTCACAACCCACAGTTTGAGAACGGATGCCCTAGAGGGTGCTCCAGGCAAGACACACCTGGGCTAAATTTCTCTTCCTGGATAACAAGCCCATACCCCTCAGATGTTTGTGATCAAGATCATATAAACCATTATTGAGTCTGGCAAAGGAAGCTGAGGCTTCTGGCTAGCCTTGTACTTTTTGCCCTGGAGTCTGAGTCCCCAAGGGGCCATGTCCTGAGCACATCCCCTTAGCTTTTCTGAGAGCAGTCACATAGTACCTTCATGACAGCTCCCGTGCCATGAAGATGGCTCAATATGTCCTTTTTATAGCATGAATCTTAAAAGCTCCTTTCTTTTTTGAAAACTGCAAGTCAGATTCTCTTAATCCCACCCTAGAACATGGGGAACACCTGTGCCATGTCAACCATTTCTCTTCCTTCTCCTCCCTCCCTCTCATCCTTCCTTCCTTTCATTTTCTCTCAGAAGTGTCTCTTGAAGCCCAAGTTGTCCTCAAGCCCACTTTGTAGCTGAAGATGACCTTCAATTCCTGATCCTCCTGCCTTAGCATCTCTAGTGGTGGGATAACATCAGTATGCTCAATTCTATGTCCTTAGGCTGGGGAGATGGCTCAGCCAGTAAAGGTGTTTGCCACTCATCATGAAGACTCCAGGTAGATTCCTGGATCCCACATGACAGAAAGAGAAGACCAACTCCCACAAATTGTCCTCTGATCTCTAAATGTGCACTATGATACACATACACACACACACACACACACACACACACACACACACTAAGAGAGAGAGAGAAAGAGAGAGAGAGAGGGAGAGAGAGACACACGTACATGCGCATATACACTGTAATTTTATAATTTAAAATATTAAAAATTTAAAGACCACTTTCCCTGTGCTTAGATTTTGTCGCCTTGACACAAGCCAGCATTGATGTAGACAGAGTCTAGGCCACTGTGGGTGATGACACCCCTGGGCTGGGGGTCCTAGATGTATAAGAAAGCAGGCTGAGCAAGCCATGAGGAGCAAGCCAGGAAGCAGTGCCCTCCATAGCCTCTGCTTCAGGTCCTGCCTCCAGGTTTCTGCCTAGAGCTCTGCTCTGGCTTCTCTCAGTGATGGAGTATGCCATGTAAGCCAATAGACCCTTTCCTTCCCAAGTGGCTTTTGGTCAGTCTCTTTGTGACAGCAATGTGAAGCCAATGAGGACACTCCCTGAGCCAGAGAGAACCTTCGGTAGTACCACCTTCCCAGTGGACCCTCACCCTCAGCCATCTTTATTGGAATGCCCACTGCAGGTTTAGACTTGCTCTGGCATCATGTGTGCCCACTCCTTATCACTCCTCCATCTGCAGGCACAGGCGTCCATTGGTTCTGTTTGCTGGAGAAAGTGGACTAAGTGAGTTAGCCTCTGCCCTGTACATACCCAAGTCAAATTTAGAGTTCTGACATTAACCATCTCACCCCCAGCCTCAAAGCCTGTTGGGATTCTGATTTGCATAGTCAGAATCTCTGGGTCTATGTGAAAAGAATTAGGAACTCCACCATGTGGAAACTGACAATCCACATGTCTCTGTGTTTTAGGCTGTCTTTAATTTTATTCTATGGTTTTGTGCAGTTTATTTTTAGGTTTTTAGAGTCATGCTGCTTTCAATGTTGCTGTTTAAAACTCTGTTTTTGTTGTAATTGTTGTTATGTTTCCCCCTTTAAGCTTACATTCTGATGTTTTCTATTAGTTTATATTCCTGCTTACCAGCACTGGTATTTTGTCTAATCTGCTCCTACACTGGGCAATTGATTTAACTGTAAATACCACATCTATTAGTTTGATGCAGTTAAAGAATTGTTTTTATTTTATGTAAATGATTGTATTGCCTCAATGTAAGTGTACCACATGAATGCAGAGCGCACAGAGGCCATAAGAGGATATCAGATCTCCTGAATCTGGAATTATATATAATTGCGAGCTGCCATGAGGTTGCTAGGATATGAACCCTGGTCCACTGCAAGAGCAGCTAGTGCTCTTAATTACTGAGCTATCTGTCCAGCACCCCCTTTTTATTTTGTTTTCTTGGAACAGAGTCTCACTATGAAACTCAGACTGTTCTCAACGCTCCATCCTCCTGCCTCATCTTCCCACTCAGCTGGGATTTACATATATATATGTATATGTGTATATATCTGTATATATGTATGTATATATATGTATGTATGTATATATATGTACCCAATGGTCCCACCATTGTCCCGTTGTCTCATTGTCTCTCTCCTTATATATACTAGTCATGCTTGCAGTGACCACTGAGGCCTCAGCTCATCTGTGGGGCTATTCTATCACCTGCTTTTCCTCTTGGCTTTCAGTTCACTGGTGTTTTCTACTAGTGTAATTTTAGAACGTTGAGTACAAACAACAGTTAAAGCACTCTAGAGAATGCCCCCTCCCATAAACACACACACACACACACAGAGAGAGAGAGAGAGAGAGAGAGAGAGAGAGAGAGAGAGAGAGAGAGAATTAACCCTTTCCTCTGCTGGGCAGATTGTAAGATTTTCAACAGCCCTAATAAGGACACAGCTACATCAAGGTCAGGTGACAGCTGATAAGTCAGTGTGTGCTTTCTGGCTTGTCCTGGCCTCAGTGGCCTCAGCTTTGCTCATCCTGAGTCACTTAGAGTTTTAAAGTGCCCTTGGCATGTTTGACACCCCTCAGGTTTCTATATTAGTCCACCTCCATCAGGATTCAGCAAGAGTCTCAGGGGAAAGCCACTGCACCCAGCTGCTGGTGATGTCAGGACTCCCCACCCTTCAGAGCTTTCTGTTCCTACAACATGACTCCCAGACGCTGTCCCACACCCCAGGAGTCTTTATCTTCCTCAGGAAGCTTTGGGAAACTCTATTCACTCTGCCTTCTAGACAGCTGTCTAGCCTCCCAAGTCCCATAGTTTCGTTCTTCTACATGGGTCCACAGGTGGCATCTGGTTGAGAGTCTAGGAAACTTTGGACTTGGGGTTCTGTCACATTATGGAATAGACATTTCAGATCCAGCACAAATCTCAGTCTCTAGGCTGGGGCAAGAGCCACCAGATGATTAAATGGAAGTGTGACTGCTATGTACGCTACCCTCAGAAAGTAAATATGTGGAAATATGCTGAGATCTTGGGTGATGCAATCTTCTTATAGAAAAAAAACACAAAGCAGCAGACAAGTGGAAAGTCTGGCTAATTGTAAAATGCATAGAAGTATAGCTATTATGTTAAGTTAAAAATAAATTTAAGAAACATTCTAATAATAATTAGCATGGCACTCATTCACAATATATGTAAAAAGCTCTCATCAATCAAAAACTAATAGAAACACACATAGAAAATAGGGAAGGGCTATAATAAACTGACAGAAAAGGAAATGTACATGGGCAGTTGTGAATAGACACCCAACCTCACAAGTTCAAAAAAAGGTAAATTTTTTAAATGAGAAAATATTGTTTAAATCTGCAAATTAGTCAAATCACCAGCCAGCCAAACAAAGCCAAGCTTACTAATACCAAATTGACACATGATATAGTTTCCTTTGTTGGCTTGATCCTTCTTGAGGAACATTGACAGGGAGCCATCTCTTGCTTTTCTGTCACATTTGCCTGTCAGATAATACAAGGGCAGGGGTGGGCAGGGCCAGGCAACAGCTTCATTGAAAGCTTGTTCTATTTCACAAGGAAAAAAATTATGCAGAAGGGATATTAGAACTAGAGTGTTCCCCTTGAACTGTGCAAGACAGAACACCTAATAGCTTAAACATTGGCAATAGTCCCCTGCTGTGGGATGTTCTGTATGTCCTGTGGGAGCCCTTCTTGGGTTCTTTGTGGCGTTACCCAGCAGGTCTGTATAGAGGATGATTAGGACCATGGGCCTGAGTGCAGGTGTTTGAGATGGTCTGCACTTGGCTGTGTGTCTGTATGTCAAGTTGTTCTGATTGGTCAATAAATAAAACCTGATCGGCTGTGGCTAGGCAGGAAGGATAGGCGGGACTAACAGAGAGGAGAAATAAAAGGACAGGAAGGCAGAAGGACTGGCTGCAGCCGCCACCATGACCAGAGACACTGCAGCCGCCGCCATGACCAGCAGCATGTGAAGATGCCGGTAAGCCACCAGCCTCGTGGCAAGGAATAGATTTATGGAAATGGTTAATTTAAGATAAAAGAACAGTTAGCAAGAAGCCTGCCACGGCCATACAGTTTGTAAGCAATATAAGTCTCTGTGTTTACTTGGTCGGGTCTGAGCGGCTGTGGGACTGGCGGGTGACAGAGATTTGTCCTGACTGTGGGCAAGGCAGAAAAACTCAAGCTACAGTCCCTCTGTGGCCTGGCCTTGAATTCTTTGCCCACCTGCCTGCAGAGCACCACTTTCCCAAGCCTCCCAATTGCGCAGATCCCAGCCCCCATGGTGAGTCCTCCTTTTCTTTGCTCTCTGCCCCCAATGTGCTGAGTCCTTTTCTGGCCCCTGGCTTGGACTCAGTCAAATAGATGCTGCTTTTAGCCTCAGCAGCACAGTTTGGAGTGGTGGGTCAAGTCTGTTGGCCCAGGAGCAGCCTGGCCTCCCCATTCACATTTTCTCATGTTGAGATCTGGGAGCAAGCTGAGATCAATCCACTGATACTGCTCTGAGGATAAGACCTCCTGCTCCAGGTTAAGACGGTCTACAATAAATCCAATGGATAACACTTTCTCCATCAGCACAGGGCACACCTGCCCTTGTGAATGATGACCTCTGCATTGTTAGACTGGAGCTTTGATTTCCTCCTTGCTCTGGTGAGAGGGGTCCAAGCTGGACTCATTCTGTGTGGCTGGAGGAAGACCCTGGGTTGAGTGTACTTACCCCGGCCATTCCTTCTTCCCCAGGTCTAACAGACATTGAGGGTGCCTTTGGAACAGTCATGGCATTTTCCATTTTCCAATGAGTTAGAAAACCCAGGGCTTTAATGTCCAGCCTAAGACAGGGTCTCCTGCCTCCCCTTCCATCATTAACTCTCCTGTATCCTTTTCATCCAGACTTCTGTTAAAGTACTGTTTTCCTCTAGAGCTGTACCACCCTGAACATACCCCAGCTCAACTGATCTGAAAAGCCAAGCAGCCTGGGACTGCTTAGTACTTGGATGGGAAGCATCCCAGTAGCAGGTCGGTTTCTATTACCTGGACAGCATCCCAGGCTGTGTATGTTTGTGCTGGACTGGCATCTGGGAGGCCGTGACCCTACCACCCAAGTACTTAAGAGCATAAAAGTTTGCTGTCCGTTGCAAAGACTGAGTCCAGTGCTTAGTTCAGGCATTTGCTCCACGACCTTGATCTTATAACTTGACTTTCTGAGCTTCCTGCGTATCCCTTGTCACACACACACACACATGTTGCCTGCCTTAGTGGGCTGATGTACAGACCTGCACCAACATCTGAGAGCTATTGTTCCTGGACCCTTGACCGAAGAATGCTCCTTCTGTATCAGTGGTCCTCAACCTGCCTAATGCTGCACCCCTCATGTTGTGGTGACCCCCAACCATAAAATTATTTTCATTGCTACTTCATAACTGTAATTTTGCTATTGTTATGAGTTGTAACATAAATACCTGATATACAGGATATCTGATATGCAACCCCTGTGAAAAAGTCATTCGACCCTCCCCGCCAAGGGGTCTCGACCTACAGGCTGAGAACCAGTGTTCTATAGCAATGAAGGAAGAAGTGCCTAGAAGGATGCACATGGACTCTTAAGAGAGAATTGCTACCAGTCAGATTAGTCAAGCCAACCCTGACAGTCAGGAGAGTGACAGATATCACAGCCACATCACCCTCATGCCCAGGAATGGTGACACCTGCAAAGCCAGCCCTGGTGTATCAGTGACAATTTTGTAGGGGTTCAAGACTATGTAGTCCAGGCTGTCCTGGAACTCACTCTAGACCAGACTAGCCTTGAACTCACAGAGATCTACCTGCCTCTACCTCCCAAATACTGGGATTTAAAGGTACATGCCATTATGCAACTCAAAGGGCAATTTATTAAGTGTGGGAAAAAACTATCTCTGTGTCCCCAAAAGCAAACTGGTGTCAGAAGCATGGAAAGGACCCAGTAAGCACTGGTTGGAATGAGATAGCCTTTAGCTAAACTGTTTCCAGGCTCTAATTCATTCCAGCCAAGTCCACTGCGAGCCCAGAGGTGTGCTAGCAAGAGAATCCATTCGGAGGCTCCCTTCTTGCCAAAACCTCGTTGTTTTATGATATTAGAAGTATTTACAGCCAGTGCTGTGATATCAGTGATCATTGCAGAAGAAGAGGTCAGAGGGGGTCAAAGAGACAAAGTATCCCTTAACACAGATGCTCCCATTGTCTCTCATTATCCTATCCTCTTTTATATGATTACTAGTGATCCCAGAGCTAAGGAAGCACATACACTCAGATCTCTGGAGCACACTCACTACATAGCTTGTGTGCATGTGTGTGTGTGTGTGTGTGTGTGTGTGTGTGTGTGTGTGTGCATGTGTGTCTGTGTGTGTGTATGTGTGTTTGTGAGAGAGTGTGTGCACTCCAAGCCAATAAGAGACTTTGTCTTAAATAAATAAGTAAACAAAGAAATGAAAGAAAAAGTGGATGATGTCTAAGAAATGACACCTTGAGGTTATGCTCTCTGCTCCACATGCACGACGCTACCCACACACACACATGGGGCGAAACTGGAAGGTTGAGTAGCTTACCCTATCGACAGGAGGATTGGCAGAGAAAAGGGCACTCAGAAGGATAGCTAGACCTTGTCAAAATCCCTAAGACTGTGGAGTTGAAACCAGGGACATTAACTGTGCTCAGTGCATTGGGTCAACCATGGCTGCCAGGGAGAGGATGGACATGGGGTGTCCTGCCAGGGGGAGCCTGGCTGTGGTAAGCAGGAGGTGAAGGTCTATTCTCTGTTCCTCTGCAGACTGATGAAAAATTCCAGGCGATCTTGGGCCAGAAAAATGTTCCCTTGGGGCCTGCTCTGACTCCCAGACAGCTGGAGGCCTATGAGCTGCCTTTAATGTGGCAACTCTACCCAGGGAAAAAGTACCGAGGCAGTGACTCCATCCTCTGGGACATAGTGTACCACATCAAGGCAAGCACAGCTTACCCCAGGGACTGAGTGGGTGGAGTAATCTGAATGGTCCTGCTCTCCCCCTGGGGCTAGCCTGGGCTAGCTCTATATCCCTCCATGCCAGCACCAGAAGCTAAGCTAATGGAAAGGGAACGAACTGCAGATGTGGTTTTGGTTTGGTTTGTTTTAAAGCAGGTTAGAGAGATAGAAAAGGCCATCTCCTGAGGTCTCAGCCACACTCCTGGGCACAAGGAAACCCTGTGGCAGTCACTGACTGAGACCAGTGGAGAAGGCTAGTCCCCCTTCCCCCACTCAGGTTCCATTGCTGCCCCGGGCTAAAGGAAGATGAGTCAGAGTAGAAGGGGAATTCTCAGGGCTGGCGCTGATCACTCATGTCTCTTTCCTTCCCCATCCTCAGTTCAATGGCGTAGAGGACATGTTACTTGAACAGATGGAATCACAAGAATATCATCGGTGACATGGTGAGTGCACCAGGGCTCCTTCGGGAAGAAGGAGTGCCATTTTCTGTGAAATCCATGACAACCCCTGCCCAGCAGCTGCCTTCAGAGTTGTCCAGGGTGGGACAACCTTCCCACAAGTGTCCATGTCACTTTCTTTACCACCTTAGGAGCTCCAGCTACAACCATGTTCACAGGCCCAGAGGTCACCATTGCTCACAATCAGTCATCTATCAAGAAGGGGCTGCTGGGCCATCCCACCAGCTCAGCCTGGGAGCCAGAGATGTTATGTTGAAGCACTGGGTGACTTGTACAGAGGCAAGTTGCTCCATCTTTTCTCACCCACCTCTCACAGTGTTGGTGTTTGCC
>NC_051075.1:71733284-71780236 GCF_004664715.2 Peromyscus leucopus
GCACTCCAGTGCCGATGCCAGTCGCCTTTCATCGGTGACAATTTTTTAGATTAAGAACAGAATGGCACATGCTCCTTAGCAGCCCAGGAAACACCAGGGTCAAACCGGAGGGAGCAGCCCCATCAGGAAACATGAATGGCTGCTGTCCTCCTCCTGCTAAAAATTCAGCAAAGGAAGTATAGAAGAAGCATATTTGTGTGGTAATGGCATCATGAAGTGGCCATATAGTGACTTATTCTAAATGTATAGTCACTTGTTTAGCAATACTAGGGGCTACAGCCTTATTTACTGCCAAACTTAAAAAAAAATCTTGCATGCTCTGATCATTGGTTCTCAAATAGAGAATACTAATAAGATTATTTTCAGTAATGCTATGACTCCTACTAGGCTAGTGTTCAGATGCTCTTGTGGGTTGAACAAGATTCAATGTTGGATTACAAAAGTTTTATAATTTATGCTTGAGTTAGAGGGATAGTGTGTATTTTGATCTTATTAAATATATAACCATCTACAGTGCGGATATATATACGGAACTACTAAGAGGAAACACACTAAGAGAAGATTTTGGTAAAAATTCTAATGTGGTGTCTAGAAAGCAAAAACAAAATCGACAAAGGGAACTAAACTATTGAACTGATTATAGGCGATAAAGCCAGTGACACAGTTGTCGGAGTGGAGGAGGAGGAGCAGGGGGTTGCTAGTGATGGGTAATACCGTTTGGCGTATCAAGGAGCCCACCTGCCTCAAGCTTGATCTCTTCTCTACTATGACGAGATACTCAGATGATGTAAAGAACACCATACTTGCGAGAGGCATACAGAAAGACATGTGATGCAACTATATTTCCTCAGCGAGCGTAAACCTTGTCTCACCCGTGGTTGTCTTGCCTGCAGGGATGCCGATAGTGTGGTTTCAGTGAGAAAGTACGTAACAGTAGAGAGATCACCATCATATAACTGTTAGCCTACTAGTGAGAGAGGAGCTCGATGTGAATCAGTGGCGTAGAGGGACTGGCTAGCTAGTATCTGCTGAGCTGTCCAAGAGTAAAGGAAGAAGATACGAGATGAGGTGACTTGGTTACTTGGCCTGTCAGGGACTTTTAGAGCGCACAACATAAATGGTTACGATCGCAAGATAGCGTGAGTGCATGTTGGGAACTCCATTGTCTCAACACCATAATTGATATTGTGGAATCTCCATTCCTGTGTATGGTGCAGGGAGAGCTAGGAGGTGAGCGATCGATATATCTTTGAATCATTAGATAAGACATTTGTGCACAGACACGCGTTAGAATTTGTGGATTCACAGTTAAGGTATATTGAGAAAGGTTGTTTTCTCCATAGATGAAAGAAACAGCTTCATTATAATCAATAGAGCTTGATCTTAGGTTAACAATCACAGATATGCCCTTATTGGCTATAAACATTCTTAAGCTTGCGCCACCAGGATGGACTTGGTTCTTATCTCTACTCATACAAGTCTACGGTTTCCTCGTGACCATGATTAACGCATACACTTAGGAGAACTGAGGCAGTACACAGCGTCTGGTGTGTTTATGAGGGGTATGAGGGGGAACAAACCATGAAAGAAGGAATGCCATCCCATGGCTGTGAGAGCAGTCTGACTAAAAGAGGAGAAAGAGAAAAAGGAGATAAGATGTGCAGCTATCTCCACTCTCTGATTGCGGCATGGTATCGAACTGAAGTGCTTACTCACATCCCCACAGGGAGCAAGCTAAGTCTTCTCTTAGAAAGCGACGAGGCCGAATGCTTGTCACAGTAGCAGTGAAACTAATGCAGCGCTTCTGATTCTGATCTCTCTTACCTAAAGCTTTGCTAGTGTCTTAATTTTGTTCTAGCAGAACCATCGGAAGTCAAGTCTGGCTTGAATAACGGGAATAGAACCGATGTCTGTGTACACGAGTTGTGTTTATCGTGAGATGAGAGGTGTTATAGAGAAGATGTAGTGTAACAAATCCTTGGGCATGGAATCAGTTAAAGTAGATCCGCAGTGTAGAGAAACAGGACGGTGTCGACACTGATGACTTACTCATAAGGATGATACCCATGAAAGATAAGGATAGAAAGTAGGGCGAAGGAATGTCAGTGCAGCGACGTGGGAGCAGAGATCAGCTGGGCTTTTCGATTTCTCAGATGTATACCATCGCACCGTATTAGTGGAGTCGATATGTACGATGGGCGATGTGCCTGGCCTATCAGGAGAAGGAGTGGTGGACCTGCCATTTGTTGGTAGAGGGCAGCTCTAGAAGACTTCGCGGCCCTGAAGGTTAGAGGCTTTCTTCACGCCGCTTGTCATCGAGATCAGATCTTGGACTTTGAGAAACAATTACAGGTACCACGACACACTACAATTCAGAGCGGACTTAGTATATGAGAGCTCTGGGACAATGCATCAGAGGCAATATAAGCGTAGATGGTGTAGCAGATGTGAGGTTCAGAGCTGCAGGGAGACCATTACATAAGACAGGTCTTTAGTAAAGTTATAGAGACGGATATCAGACATAGTTCCGATAGGACGCTGTAGACTAAGGGAAGGAGGAGTTTCCTAGGGACTAAAACGGCCTACATAGAGAGAGGGAGGTGGTCACGCGGATCATCAGGGTAAGGTAGAGGTTCATATCGTACCTGCGAGTTCGTAAGGAGTGCGACGAACGTAATTTCTGCACGTGCGTACTAGGACATCGCAAGCTCCTCCCTATACCTTGAATGCGATCAGTGTCATCCTGCCTATACATACGTGTATAGCACACGAATGCGTGTCGGGAGACTTGTAGTAAGCACAGTGGCGAATCAGTGCATGAACACGATGCGATAGCGTGCTATCTACCGTCCGATAGGTGTCACTAGGCTACGGCTTCGTTCACTGAATATGAGCTTCGATGCAAGGGATCTGAACGGCGGGAACTCCTTGGGTGCGAATGCGATTTCAAAAAGGCAGTTCTACACTAAAGTCCAGAGAGAGGGTGCATACGGTGCGTTATTGGCAAGCGACAGAAATATAACCATACTCCTCTCATGAAGGCGGACACGATCACAGACGAGTACACCACGCAGGATAAAAGTGAGAGGAAACAAGCTCATGAGGGGTTTAACGCCATCTCCTCGCTGCCTCCCTGGCCACATGGTGTGAGTTGCTGCCTTCCTCCTTCATTTTCTGGTCCTCAGAGATTCCCAGTCATTTGTGAACTTGTGACCCAGGGCTGGTCCTACAGCCTGCTGCTGTTGTCTTGTTTGGGACTTTTCCTTCCCCAAGATCATAAACATATTTCTCTATATTTTCTACAAACACTTTCTTTAAAAACATGGTCTCAGCCAGGCAGTGGTGGCTCATACCTTTAATTCCAGTACTCAGGAGGCAGAGGCAGTGGGATCTCTGATTTGAGGTCAGCCTGGTCTACAGAAAAATTCCCAAAACAGCCAGGCTACACAGAAAAACACTGTCCCAACACACACACACACACACACACACACACACACACACACACACACACAAAGAGAAAGAAGAGAGAAAGAAAAAAGAGAGAGAGAGTCTCAGGTAGTGCAGTCTGCCATTGAACTCACTAATAGCCAAGGATCACCTTAAACTCCTGATTCTCTGGCCTCCACATCTCAAATGCTGAGGTCCCAGCATGTGCTCACACACCTGGTTTGACACCCTGATTATGCAATACTGAGGAATCAACTTAGAGCATTGCGTATACTAAGTGAGCATGTGACCAACCGAGATCCAGCCCCAGCACTCTAAGGGCCTTTAGAGACTTACTCTGGAACGTTGTAGTTTCCATCTGTTGAGAGTTTCTTCTTGTGAATTTTGGCAGAGTGGATGCCCCTCTTTCCTGTGGACCAGCTGAAGGAAAGACATGTCCACGGTACCTGGCCTCTGTCCCTCTCTGCTGCTCTCTTGATCATCTGGTGTCTTCATGTGCAAGGACACTTTCTCCTTCTGCTCTGCAGTGGATCAGTGTGCCTCCTGCATTGACACTGTAGGCCATTAACAACTCTTCTCCCCTACTACATATGATGCCACAGCTTCTCAGCCTATTCTGAGTGCAGGTTCACCCAGATCCCACAAACCCTCCCTTTTAGAACTTACCCCAGGTATCCCACTGCCAAAATTGACCAGTAACCACTCCTCCCACTGTGGAAATGTCTAGAACGGATCACAAAAAGTTCCTGTAATATTTGGGGGCCAGAATCCACTTTCTGCACTAGAACACGGATAAAGACAGATGGACCCAACACAGAATCTAAGTAAAAACGGTAAAGTTTAATTAGTTAAAAACAAGTTTATGGGTGGAGGTTAGTGTCAGCATCACTTCTAGGAGCCAAGAACTGAAGATGTGTAAGAAGCACACCAGGTGTTCCCTGTACAAATCTCAACATGCCTTCAACCTACTGAACACAGTGCTCATTGCCCAGCACCAGGTCAACTTCTAGCCAGTCTTGGTAGCTCAGAGATTCACAGGGCATAGAGTTCCCATACATTACTTCTCCGGGGGCACCTCCAGATCAGAGCTACCTGAGGTTCATGCTGCACTGGGAGCCGAGGAGTGGAGTTCAAAGGGAGGAGGGTCTTTAGAAGAACCAACTGTGAGGTCAGCATCAGAGGCACAAAGGGGCAGGAAAGCCACAGCTGTACTCAGGAAGGGAGGAGGCTCAGGACACAGATGGGCCAGACTCCCAGAAGCAGATCATCTCAAGCTCTGGTCTCAGCAGGGTTTGAGAGAATGCTAAACTGCAAATCTGTGGAACAAGCAGAAGAGTAGATGCAGAAAATCTTCACTGAGGGTCCAAGGCACATGGGCCTGAAGGACTACCAAGACCAAAAGGAGTCCAGAGAGAGACTGCTTGGGAATCCCTGCAGAACTGGCTGCTGGATCCAAAGGCTGTGCTCCACCCAGTCCAGTCCAAGTCCTGTCCATGGGCCAAGCTCTACTCAGCCAGGTATAGCTGCTACCAATCTGGGGAAGATGTCCAGTGTAGGTCCTCTTGGGTGGATGCCACTCACACTCCAGTGTGATTAAACGTGAATACCAATCATTGGTTCTAGTCTGATCACTGCCATCCCAGGGCTCGGTGGCCTTACGATCTGTATTCTAATACCCAGAGCCTGTTTGCTTGGCTGTAAAGTGGAACTCTGGATACAGGGATCTGTTTCCAGGGCTGAGTGGTGACTCCAGATTCCGTGAAGTTTTGTGCTGGGGTCAATTCACAGCACTTATGTCCAAAGGAGAAGGGTGAGAGGTGACCACACAAGGAAAGTTCAGGGAGAGAGACCAGCATTGCCTTCCTATAAAGAGGGAAAGCCTGCTGTCCCTGACTTACCGACAGGGTCCTCCAGCTTTAGGACCATTTGCTCCACGATTCCAATCTGCAGGAGAGGGAGCAGCCATCGGGATTCTGGGTGACACACATCTAGCCAGCTCTAGGACAATGACCCATTCAGACTTGAGGTAGCAGAAAGGGGTAAGAGGAAGATGGGGATCTGGTCTTTGGATTCTGTAGTCAGGGGGAAGCATTACTTCCACACCTGCTCCACTGGACAGAGGTCCCCACATGTGTGTACAGATGCATTGTCATTCTCTCTCTCTCTCTCTCTCTCTCTCTCTCTCTCTCTCTCTCTCTTCTCCTCCTCCTTCTCCTCCTCCTCCTCTTCCTCCTCCTCCTCCTCTCTCTCTCTCTCCTCCTCTCCCTCTCTCTCTCCTCCTCTCCCTCTCTCTCCCCTCCCTCCCTCCCCCCTCCCTCCCTCCCTCTCTCCCTCCCTATCTCCCTCTGTTGTACTAATAGCCTCCTTATTAAGTAGAGGTCAATGGAAAAATATCTTCAAGAACTCCGTAAAACTGACCAGAGTCACTAGGCCCCTCCCTGCTAGAGGAAGCAGAGACAAGCCCCAAAGACTCTCAGAGAAGAGAAGCAACCCTGAAGAAGCAGAAACCAGCCAGGCTGCCTGGAAGGGTTTAGCCCAACTGAGGCACCTGGAAAGGACACTCTCTAACCTGCTGAGCTGCCTGCAGGCTGAGCAGTATGCTCCAGGATCCCAGCTTGTGTGAGCTGTCTGTCATCCATGCTGGGGTGGGCTTTGGTGATGCAGCTCTGTGAGTTATTTCTGCTCCTGTAAGTGGTCCCTCACCCAGATTCCCTTAAGTAACCCCAATAAAACTCATTGCCTCACCAAGATGGACTTCGGTGGTATCTGTACTTTGGTCTGTTGTGGGTTCTCTATCTGGGGTAAATAGACTAATATGTTTTAACTCCCCAGGAAAGTTCTGTCACACAACCACCCTCCCAAATCTTCCACTAAAAAAAAATGGACCATATTAGAGCCTTTGAAGGAAGATTTGATTGAAGAAGAGATGAGAACCTCCCTGGGGAGAGCTGGCCCCACCCTTCATCGGCTGTAGCACTTGGGAGAGTGGCCCCTATGCCACTCTGGGCAACACAATCGAGCTGACCCTGAAGGTGTAGGTGTGGGAGAGCTGACCCTGAGGACATGAAAGCTGGAGAACGGGCCCCACTCATTGCTCTAAGGAGTGAACTAGCCAGAGCGATGCAGGAGAGCTCACCCTATTGTGAGGACAAGGGAGAGGTGACTTGATGACCAACCCCACAACTACCCAGACCCAGAACCAGGGTTATGGGTTGGGCCTACCCAACATCCACCCCATCTATTGTCTGTTGGAGCTTGTGAAGGGACCAGTCTTGCGGACCCGAAGGTGCAGGGATTTCCACAACACAGAGCAACAGCAGATTAACCCAGAGGAGTTCCAGTGAGGGCGGGGCATCAATGGTGTAGCAGATACCAAAAGCTTCGAAGAAGACCTATGACTCTCTGCATCAAACACTTGATTGTAAAGATATATGAATAAAAGTGTTTACTGCGTGACTCACTGTGTCACACTACATACAGCTTGACAATTTTTTTTCTTTTTTCTCTTAAATTCTATTTTATTTTCGGTGAAAGGTTGCAAGGACAGGGGCTGTATAAGAAATGGAAACAAAGGGATGGCGAAGTGAATGGGATGGAGATGCATGATGTGAAAGACTCAAGGAATAAATAAGATGGAGAGAGGGGGAGACAAAAAGAACCTCACTGGGGATCAGACAGGATGTAAAACATTTGCCGTCTGACACCCAGGCACCCCAGTTTTCACCATGAGGTACCAAACACTTACCTGGCTATGGTACACTAATTTCCACATCATTGACTCTGATGCACAGTAAAATATCTGGGTATATTGCTGCCATTCCCTGGGAAGATGGGCCAAAGTAGAGGAGGAGGTGGTCTGGGACTGTATGCAGGATCTGCTCACCTGCCACAAGGTGACAGTTATGGTAGCTGCAATCTGAAGGAGAAGAAGGAGAGGTGCATTAGGGACAGGTTCCAGCAGCCAGGGCTGGTGCTGGCCTGGCTTTTTTGCTGCAAAGGTCAGGATCAGAGGATAATGTTCCAACAGTTCCAACCACAGCCTTGTCCCCAACACCTAAGTCATCCCAGGACCTGGCATGTCTGCTGCTCTGCTGCTGCTCTGACCCAGTACTCCCTCCAGCATCCCTGCTCATCCCCACTGCATCTCCCACACTGCAGCCACAGTCTCCAGCCACACAGCACCTTTCCTGGTACTGGGTTGCCCCCTGGGGCTCTGTCTCAGCCATTTCCAGAGTTTTCAAATTTCTCCTTTGAAAACTAAGACAGACGCTGGGGAGATGGCTCCATAGGTAAGTGTGCTTGCTGCACAGACATGAGGACCTAAGTGTGACTCTTCAACACCCATGTAAAAAGTCACAGTCGTACATGTGCCAGTGCTGTGGAAAGCTGAGGCAGGAGGATCACTGGAGTTTCCTGGCTGCCAGTCCAGCTGCAGGTTTGGTGAAAGATGCCATCTCAGGGGATAAGGTGGAGAGAGTTAGAGCAGCTACCTGAACATTTAACACACAGGCACTATCAATGCATGCACACAGTAGGGCCCGGGGCAGTGGCTTTACCAAAAGAAATGCAATGTAGTGTTCATGGTGAGCTTTGTGTGTTTTTAATACACACAATATACAAACTTGGGCCAACATAGGAAATTCTAAAGTAATAAAGTCACTATAACTCAGTGGCACATCCCTTTATTCCCAGAATTCATGAGGCAGAGCCAGGCAGATCTCTGAGTTTCAGACCAGCCTAGTCTACAAAGTAAGTTCCAGGATGGCCAGGGATGTCAAACAGAGAAACCCTGTCTTGAAAACAAACAAACAAACAAAAACAAAAAAGGAAAAAAAAACATGTCACAGACGCTCTACCAAAGTCTTCCTGTCATCCTGAGAAATCCCTGCATTCTTATCAGCTGAAGACACATGCTCTCACCTGTGACACTGTGGCACATCACTTCCTGATTGTCTCCCTATCTTTTTTGTGAGACTCTGCCCCTCTGTGTGTATTCTGACTTAGGTTGGAGGGAAGAGGGATAGCCAAGAAGGGACAAGGGACAACACTGACTAGACACCTGCTTTTGTAGTAAATAAAGTTTTATTTTAAACTACCATTGTTTCTGGATGCTTTGCACTAAGGTGATTCAGGGAGTGTTCCCAAGTCCTCAGTGCCTGTAAAATGAAAGTTTCCCTCTGAGACTTCTGATTGAAAAAGCTGCTGATCCTTGCTGAGATCACACTGAGAGGTCCTGTCCCAACCTGCCAGTGTATGTAGGAACTCACAAAACATTCACAAGTATGTGTGATATGAGTGTGAAAGCATATGAGTGAGTGTGATGCACATATGTGCCAGCCTGAAGAGGCCAAAGGAGAACTGAGGTGTCTGCTCTGTCACTTTCCCCTGAAGCCTTTGAAGCAGGGATTGTGTCGATGCCCCCACAGCACTGAAGTCACAGGCAACAAAGCCACAGGAGGCTTTTCATGTGGCTGCTGGGATCTGAACTCGGGCTCACAGGGCTCTGTTGTCAAGGTTTATTTATTTGCTTATGATCTGTGTGCTTGTTGGAGACAGGATCTCTGTGTAGACCTGGCTAGCCTGGAACTGGCTATGTGGGCCAATGTGGCCTTGAACTTAGAGAGATGTGCCTGCTTCTGATGTGTGTGTGTGTGTGTGTGTGTGTGTGTGTGTGTGTGTGTGTGTAAATGATACAATGTAACCTGTTTCTAAGTATACTAACCAGGAGAGACAGAGAAAGACAGACAGAGACAGACAGACAGACAGAAAAAGGAGGGAATGAAGGAAGAAGGGAAGGAGGAAAGAGAGAAGTTGAATGCTGGGCCTGGTGTTGCAACCTGGAATCCCAAACTACTCAGGAGGTTGAGGCAGGAGGATCACAAGTTTCAGGCCTGCCTGAAGCACAAAGTGAGTTCCAGTGCCACTCCAGGGGGCACTTCCTGTCATGTGACCTTAGCAACAGCTTTGCCTGGGGACCTCAGATTCTCTCTTTCCCAGCAGCCATCAGATGAGCCCCGCCCCTTTTACACTCAGCTGTCAGCAGCTCTTCTGATTGCCACTCCTGCCCCTCCATGCACACTTGGAGCCAATAGCTACTTTAACCGAGATGGCGGGAGGCACGTGACTCTATTTGAATTTAATTGACTACACAATGTTCCCCATGGAAGCCGCTTCATTTACACCCTCACCAACAGAATTCTTTTCTGGGTCTTGTTTATTTTTTTAACTAAAAATATTTGGTCCAAAACCTTTCCATCCTTTACTTGGTATGGGTTTAAAGAAAAACACTTGTCTACTTGATTTTTTTTTAATGGTGCAATAGGTGAATTGCCCCTTGTAAGGTTTCAAACCTGGGACAAACTGAGGTCCATTATCATATCATGTCAGCACCAGATGAATGGAAAAAAAGAAAAAAAAAGGAAGGACTTGACTGCTCCCAGTATGGTGGAGGAGAAGGCTTGTTGTAAATAAAAGGAAGAGCATAGCCAGAGGCAGAGACATCTGGAGAGTCCAGAGTGACCAGGACTGTGAGCCTGGCCATGGGAGGAGATGGGGGAGGGGAGGAGAAGGAGAAGAAAGAGGAGAGGGGAGAGGAGATGCCAACCAAGTGGGGTGGCCTGGACCATAGACATAGAAGAAATGACTGAGTTATATAAAGGCCAAAGGAGGTGGGGGAGCAGGGTAGAGGAAGGAGGAGGCTCAGGCCCTGGGCTGTAGGGTGCAGAGTAAGCTGGCCATACTCAGTAACAGGTAGGGACTGGGGGATGCTGGGAAAACCTAGAGAACAGTGTCTTCATTGACATGTTAATGGGCACCTCAGCCATTTGTCCCAGGTATAAACGGAATACCCCTCACCCTGGTACCATGGAAGGGACCCATAGTTTCTATCATACCAAGAAAAGGGCTTTGCCATCAAGTGACATCCCTGGTCCTTGGGGAGCAGTTCTGATGCCTAGAAATGCTTTTGCTGCTTTACAGAGCATTTTAGCATTCCAGGTTCCATCATGGTCTAAAGCCACAGCCCAGAGCAGTTTTCAGAGTGATTATCTATGTTGGCAGCAGATCCAGAAACCCATTTGGACTTCCCACAAGGCACCAGTCAGATTCCAGGGTAAGGACCCTTATCTGTTAAATGCTTCCCCAGGACACTCAAGTTTGGGGACAACAGCAGCAGGTGTGTCATTGTGTGCAGAAAAATCAGAAGCTAGTGCTTTCCATTCCCATCTGCTCCTTCCAAGTGTGTGCCTTATTTCTGACCTGGAGAACTCCTACTCATCCCACAAAGGTCAGCCTATAACTATCCTATCTATAAGCTTTTTTGGCATGCTCTCTCTGACTGGGCCCTTGTGGTGGGGCCTGACTTATCCCCTACATTATCCCTGCTGCTGTGGATAAGCTTGTGCCTATGGGGCCTCCAGGCAGGAACTCCTGTGGCTGATGCACGGGTGAGGACATGGTCCTGTTCACAGACCAGTATCAGCTGTTTTCTGACATGATGATAACATCCCCCCAACACACACACTCTAAAACACAAGGGCAATGGTCATGGTACAGCCTCTGTGGAGCCCCCAAACTCACCGTGTAAGGAGTTAAATGGAAGGGTCTATAGTCCAGGCCTGCAACAATCCAGAGTCTCCTGCTCTCATCCTCATAGAAACCAGGCCTTATACAGCTCAGAATAACTGGTGGAGGCCCCAGCAGAGAGGCAGCCATAGCACAGAGCCCTTTGAGCTGGCTGCTTCCTTAAAATGGAGTCCTGCAGGGCAGGGTGGAGAACTCATCACAGCTTGCAGCAGGGGTGGGGAGAGTGAGGCATGAGATACCCAGTTCTTCTGCAGCTGGGCCAGGAGCTCCACTCCCTGGAAACAGCTGCCCAGCTTCACCAGGTGCCCTGTAACCTCAGGCTAGGCCTCTGCAGGGCTCTCTCTGTGTGCCCTGATCACCACCTCTCCATCAGGTTTCCATCAGGAATCTAGCTGATCTCCCTGCATCTAGGGCAGTGGCTCTCTGCCTTCTGAATGTTTACAACCTTCTAATACAGTTCCTCATGTTGTGGTGATCCCCAGCCATTAAATTATTTTTACTGCTACTTCATAACTGTAATTTTACTACTGTTGTGGATTGTAATGTCAATACTTAGGGAGATAGAAGTTTGCAAGTAGGTCACAACCCACAGGTTGAGAACCAAAGCTTTAGGGTTGCTTCAGGCAAGGCACACCTGGATTAAATTTCTTCTCCTGGAAATAAGCCCACAGCCCTCAGAAGTTTGTGATCAAGATCATATAAACCATCATTGAGTCTCGAAAGGGAAGCTGGGGCTTCTGGCTAGCCAGGTCCTTGGCCCCGGAGTCTGAGTCCCCATGGGGCCATGTCCTGGGCACATCCCCTCAGCTTTTCTGAGGGCAGTCATAAAGTACCCCCATGATGGCAGCACCCTGTGCCCTGAAGACCAGGTCAATATGTCCTTTTCCTTTTTGAAAACCACAAGCCAGAATCTTTTCTTCCCACCCTAGTCATGTGGAACACCTGTGCCATGTCAGCCATTTCTCTCCCTCCTCCTCCCTCCCTCCCATCCTTCCTTTCTTTCTTTTTCTTCGGAAGTGTAGCCTGAATCCCAAGTTGTCCTCAAACCCACTTTGTAGCTGAGGATGACCCTGAATTCCTGATTCTCCTGCCTCAGCTTCTCTAGTGCTGGGATTACATCAGCATGCCAGTTCTATGTGGGGCTAAAGATCCAACCCAGAGCTTTGCACATGCTAGGTCAAGATTCTACCACTGATTTCCACCCCTAGCTCCATGTCATGTGTTTTCTGGCTAGTTTTATGTCAACTAGACATAGGCTAGAGTCACCTGAGAGGAGGGAGCCTGAATTAAGAAAATGACTCCCCAAGATTGTGCTCTAGGTAAGCTTGTTGGGTATTTTCTTAGTGGTTTATGGGGAGAGGCCAGCCCATTGTAGGTGGGGCCGGACCTGAGTTGTGGTCCTGGGTTCTGTAAGAAAATGTACTGAGCAAGCCATGAGAGGTAGCCAGTAAGCCACACCCCTCCACAGCCTCTACATCAGCTTCTGCCTCCAGGTTCTGGCTCTGTTTGAGCACTTGTCCTGACATTCTTCAGTGATGGACTATAATGTGGAAGTGTAAGCCAAATAAATGCTTCCCCAACTTGCTTTTGGTCATGGTGTTTTGTCGTAGCAAAAGTGACCCTAAGACACTAGGCACTGTATCTTTAGACTAGAGCCTGCAGACTCCATTTCATGCATGAAGAAACTGAGACATGAATGGCATGGCCTGAGTAAGGTGGGAGTGCAGTAGAAACCTGTGACTCACCTGCTCTTGGCTCTGACACTTTGCTGCCAATCTTAGCTGATTCTCTAAAGTTGACTGGGGTCCCAGGTGGAGGCTCAGAATGTCTTCTTGGGAAAGGGATGTGCACAGAAGGTGGTCCTTTTTTCCTTCCAGCTAGTCTTTGTCCACATCATGGCTGACATGTGCTAATATGTCCTGGGCAGGAGAATGGATAGGAAGGGCTGGCAGGCAGAGAGAAGAAATAGAATGAGAAATCTTGAGGAAAGGAAGAAGAAATGAGAGAGGAATGAGGAGGACTTCAGAGTCCAGCCACCCAGCTAAAAAGCCAGACATGGATTAAGAAGGAAAAAAAGGCATACAGAAATAGAAAAATTTAAAAGCCCAGAGGCAAAAGACAGGTTAAATTAAGAACATCTGGTTGGAAATAAGGCAAGCGAAGGCTGGGCATTTATACTTAAGAATGATACTCATGTGTAATTTATTTGGGAACTGGTTGCTGGGCCCCCCAAAAGAGTAAAAACCGACAACGTCTAGTTGAGTTTCTAGTGGTTTGAATGAGAATGTCCCCCATGAACTCAGATATTTGAACACTCAGTCTCAAGAAGGAGGCACTATTTGGGGAGGTTTGGGAGGTGTGGCCTTGCTGGAGGAAGCAGTCACTGGGGACAGGGCCTGAGAGTTGAACCCTCATCACTTCTGGGTCTCTGACTTTGCTTCATGCTTGCTGTTGAAGAGGTGAGTTCTCACCTTCCTGCTCCTATGCCAGGCTTCCCTGCCGTAATGGACTCATTGCTCAAATAAGCCACAAATAAACTCTTCCTTTTCAAAGTTGCCTTGGTCATGATGTTTTATCAAAGCAACAAAAAAGTAACTAATACATCCAGATATTCAATTAGCTTCATGCTATACCTAAAGCAAGCATCTTCCCCGCTGTACAGTGTTTTCACTTTCAAGGTAAACCTGGAAGCATGCACACCCATGTCTGCCTCTGGGCTCTATTTCTGTCCCAGGCAATCATTGTGCCTGTGTTTGAGCTGACATTTAACTCTGTAACAACTATAGCTTTAAAATGGGTCTTGACAACTTACAGTGTTACCCACCTCCCCAAGGTTTGCTATTCTTGTAGATCACCTACTGAGGTGGCCAAATTTACCTGTCAACCTAGAGTTCACCTAAAGTCAGTGGACTTTGAGTAAAGCAGATTGGCTTCCTTAATGTGATCCAATCAGTTGAAGGATCTCAACAAAACAAAAAGGCTGATGACTCACTTAATCACTCTGTTCTGTTGCTTGGGGACAGATGCCTCTGTATCATCAGTGATTGCTAGCTCAAACTTTCTCTCTTCAATGATGAATCAAATTGCTTGGATGTAATCCACTTAAACTGTGCACTGAGATCATATGGTGTTTTCTTTTTGTTTTTGTTATTGTTTTGTTATGTTTTTCCTCTTTAAGCTTACATTCTTATTTTTTTATTAGTTTATATTCCTGATTACCAACTCTGCCATTTTGTTTAATGTGCTCTTAAACTGTACATTGATTTAACTGTAAATATCACATCCATTAGTTTGATGCACTTAAAAGGATTGTTTGTATTTTACATAAACGAGTGTATTGTCTGAATGTAAGTGTACTACATGCATGCAGAGCCCACAGAGGCTAGAAGAGGGCATCAGAACTCCTGAAACTAGAATTATATACACTTGGGAGCTACCACTTAGGTGCTGGTCCACTGCAAGAGCAGCTAGTGCTCTTAATTGCTGAGCCATCTGTCCATCTCACACTTTATTTCGTTTTCTTGGAACATAGTCTCAATATGAAACCCAAACTGTTCTCAGGCTCTCCAAACTTCTGCGACAGCTTCCCACCTCAGCTGAGAATTACAGGCACATACATACATATATATATATATATATATATATATATATATATATATATATATCCCAATGGACGCACCATTCTCTTCCTCCTTACACACACTAGTCATGCTTGTGGTGACCACTGAGGCCTCAACTCATCTGTGCATCTGCTTTTATCACCTGCTTTTTCTCTTGGTTTTTAAATCACTGGTGTTTTCTCCTGGTGTAATTTTAGAACATTGAGTATAAACAACAGTTAACATACTCTAGTGAATGCCCCTCCCCATACACACACACACACACACACACACACACACACACACACACACACACACTTAGAATTAACCCATTCCTCTGCTGGGCAGATGGGGAGTCTTTGAACAGCCCTAATAAGAACAGAGCTACGACAAGGTCAGGTGATAACTGATAAGTCAGTGTGTGTGCTCTCTGGCTTGTCCTGGCATTGGTGACCACAGCTTTGCTTATTCTGAGCCATTTAGAGTTGTAAAGTGCCCTTGGCATGTTTGACACCCCTCAATTTCTATATTAGTCCACCTCCATCAGGATTTAGCAAGAGTCTTCGGGGAAAGCCACTGCACCCAGCTGCTTATGGGGTCAGGACACAACAACCTTCAGAGCTTTCTGTTCCTAACACATGTCTCCCAGACACTGTCCCATACCCAAGGAGTCTTTATCTTCCTCAGAAAGCTTGGGAAACTCTACTCTGCCCTCTAAGCACCTGTCTAACCTCTGTCCTTCCTCAGCTTCCTTCTTCTACATGGATTCCCAAGTAGCATCTTTTTGACAGTCTAGGAAACAAGGGACCTGAAGTTCTGTCACATTATAGAAGGGACCTTCCAGATCCAGCAAAAATCTCAGTCTCTAGACTAGGGCAAGAACCACCAGATGATTAAATGGAAGTGTGACTGACATGTACACTAACCTGAGGAAGTAAATATGTGGAAATATGCTGAGATCTTGGGTGATGCAATCTTCTTATAGAAAAAAACACAAAGCAGCAGACAAGTGGAAAGTCTGGCTAATTATAAAATGCATAGAAGTATAGCTTTTATGTTAAGTTAAAAATAAATTTAAGAAACATTCTAATAATAATTAGCATGGCATTCATTCACAATATATGTAAAAAGTTCTCATCAATCAAAAACTAATAGAAACACACATAGAAAATAGGGAAGGGCTATAATAAACTGACAGAAAAGGAAATGTACATGACTAATTGTGAACAGAAACCCAACCACACAAGTTCAAAAAAAGGCAAACTATTTAAATGAGAAAATATTGTTTAAATCTGCAAATTAGTCAAATCACCAGCCAGCCAAACAAAGCCAAGCTTACTAATACTAAATTGACACATGGTATAGTTTCCTTTGTTGGTTTGGTCCTTCTCCTTGAGGAACGATGACAGGGAGCCATCTCTTGCTCTTTCTGTCACATTTGCCTCAGATACTACAAGCACGGGGATGGAAAGGGCCAGGCAACAGTTTCATTGAAAGCTTGTTCTATTTCACAAAGAAAAAAATTATACAGAAGGGATATTAGAACTATAGTGTTCCCCTTGAATTGTGCAAGACAGAACACCTAATACTTAAACATTAACGAGAGTCTCCCTGTGGCCTGGCCTTGCATTCTTTGCCCACCTGCCTGCAGGGCAACACTTCCCCAAGCCTCCCAATTGCACAGATTGCCAGCGCCCATGGTGAGTCCTCCTTTTCTTTGCTCTCTGCCCCCAACATGCTGAGTCCTTTTCTGGCCCCTGGCTTGGACTCAGTCAAATAGATGCTGCTTTTAGCCTCAGTAGCACAGTTTGGAGTGGTGGGTCAAGTCTGTTGGCCCAGGAGCAGCCTGGCCTCCCCATTCACATTTTCTCATGTTGAGATCTGGGAGCAAGCTGAGATCAATCTACAGATACTGCTCTGAGGATAAGACCTCCTGCTCCAGGTTAAGATGGTCTACAATAAATCCAATGGACAACACTTTCTCCATCAGCACAGGGTACACCTGCCCTTGTGAATGATGACCTCTGCATTGTCAGACTGGAGCTTTGATTTCCTCCTTGCTTTGGTGAGAGGGGTCCAAGGTGGACAGAGCTGGACTCATTCTGTGTGGCTGGAGGAAGACCCTGGGTTGAGTGTACTTACCCTGGCCATTCCTTCTTCCCCAGGTCTAACAGACATTGAGGGTGCCTCTAGAACAATCATGAAATTTTCCATTTTCCAATGAGTTAGAAAACCCAGGGCTTCAGTGTCCAGCCTAAGACAAGGGTTCCTGCCTCCCCTTCCATCATCAACTCTGCTGTATCCTTTCATCCAGACTTCTGTTAAACACTGTTTTCCTCTAGAGCTGTACCACCCTGAACATAACCCAGCTCAACTGATCTGCAAAGCCAAGCAGCCTGGGCCTGCTTAAAATTTAATGTGAAACATCCCAGGAGGAGGTGGGTTTCTCTTACCTGGACAGCATCTTCCTCTGTCCTTTCATCATTCCTTTCCAAGACAGGGTCTCTTGCTGAACCTGGAGATCACTGATGGCCTAGACTAGTTGTCCAGCATGCCCCAGGAGAGGTAGGCAAACACAGGGACAACCCAGAAACCCAAGGCGCCCTTAGCTGTCCCTTCCCGGTAGAGCAACACTGAGCACCTCCACACCTGTGAGTCATTTGTGGTCGGGAACTTCTCATGTGATGAATAAGGTCTACCCAAGCCGGTGTATGACACAAACGCTGTGAGGTCAAGTCTGTCCTTGTGACCTGCTGGTGTGGTGGTGGTGGGGCAAACCTATTCACCATCACATGTGTATACATGATAGGGTATACATATGCTTAAAATTATGTATGGTCCATATATGGACACACATGTCATCTAAAATTATATAATATCTCATCTGTCAATTGCCAAGGAATCAGTCAATGCCCCCACCTCACATGGTCAGCTCTACTCAAGAAACTACCCACTCAGGCCTCTGGAAGGATGAGTTTTCTGAACCCATTCCTATTCTGTACAATGCATCCTATGCTTCTTCAATGCCACTCTGTGTCTTGTCCAGTTTGCCATTTGAGATACCAAGAACCTGGACATCGTGTCACAGAACACCCTGAGACTCAGGACATGGGGGTCCTCTTGTCCCTGCCCCTTCAACAGTACTGAGATTACACGTGTCCTAATGTGCAAGCTTCTGATGTGGACGCTGAAGGTCTGATCTCAGGTCCTCATGTCTGCACGGCAAGGACATGACTAACTGATCCATCTCCCCAGCCCCAAACTCATTGTGATAAAAAGCACATGATTTGAAATCCACCTTTAGTCCACTTCTGAGGGAATGGTAAGGTTTTGTTACTTTCATGAGCACTGCTTTACAGCAGGTTCAGGAACTTTTTCCCTGCATGTCTTTTGAATGGCTGCTCCCACTTCCTGCCCTCTACAGCTCCTGGTAGTCACTACTTCATTTTCTGTTCCTATGATTTGCACAGCTTTAGGGATCTTCTACAAATAGAGCCATGCAGGATTCATCCTGCTGTGGCTGACTTGTTTCACTTAGCATGGTGTCTTTAGGGGTCTGTCCTTCAATCAGTAACATGTGTGTGGACACGTCCTGCACATATACCACACACAATTATTTAAAGTGATTACAGTATGCTAATTGTACAGTCATCATAGAGTATCTCCTTCAAGCCTTAACAAAGAAATGGGAAAACTTGCAAGAGGCTTTCATTTAGGATGGACTCCTCTGGAAGGCCACCTGACCACACCAGCATGGAGTCACTCATGCTAGAGGGGCAGCTGCAGCTACATTGCTTTGCAAGAAGTCAGGAAAGAGAAGAGCCAAATCCTCACACAGGCATGATGAGGAAGTCCCTCCCAGAAGTCACTGAAACTGCCAATCTCCTTGTTTCTGAATTCTTCAGCCTTTTTGTGACCATAAAGCCAACCTCTCTCATTCTATCCTAAGAACCAAGGGTGGACTAGAGAGATCTCTCAATGGTTAAGAGTACTGGATGCTCTTCCAGGGTTCAATTTCCAGAACCCACATAGAAGCTCACAACTATCTGTAATCCAGCTCAAAGTGATTTTACACCCTCACACAATCATGAATGAAGGTAAAAACTAATGCACATAAAATAAAAAATAAATAATAAAAAAGAAACCAAGGGCTTCCCTGATTCTAGAATCGCCAAAGCAAACTGCAGTCTTTAACTTTATTGTAGTTGGAAGTGACGTTCTCTCATTACCCCCAATTTCTTGTTGAGAAGTTGACCAAAGATGAGCAGCAGTTATTTGCCCAGGGTCCCTGGGGATCTGGCCTATGTGTGGCTAGAATCTGCCTTTCTGGCTACCAGTGTTCACTTGCTGGGTTCTGTCTTTGTTTCAGAACCAGAAGAGAAGGAAAAACATTTACTGCATGTAAAAAGAAAGAACTGTGGAGGAAACAGGACAGTGAGCAACACCCCATGAAGGCCTCTCTGAGGTGGTAGCACCCATGTAAGGAGGGAGAGATGTGACATCCTGCAGTCAAGGGTCAGTCCCATCCCTGGAAGTCACAGAGCCTGGAGAGGGTGAATGCAGCAGAGTCATTCCTGCTGGTCGGAACTAAGATTTGTGCTAAGAGCCTCAAGAAGCCAGTAAGTAATAGAGTCTGAATGATCTCAAGTCACTGTGTGGAGGATGGACCCTGAGGGGACAAGAATAAGAGAAGAGAAACTAATTAAAGTTAGAAGCCTAGGACAGGAATTGGCCTAATTTTTCTATACAGGGCCAGATAGTAAATATTTGGGGCTTTATGGGCCATAAAGTCTCTGTTGTAGCTATTTGACTCTGTCATTGTTGTGAGGACCATAAATAATACTGAGTGTGGCTGTCTTCAATGAACTTTATTTTTAAAAAAAAATGCCTGACCATATTTGGCCCATAAACTATAGTTTTTTACTCCTGGTCTAGGTATTATATATTAAGGGACAAAATTACTTGAAATGAAGGTATTAAGATAAATGTGTTAGAGAAGCTTTGGGGGTCAGATGCTGAGCCCTGGCAGCCTGCTACCAAGTCAGGCTCCACCACCCTGCTCAATAGACCAATTAACACCTAATAATGAAAAAGCCGAAAAGGAAATCCAGTATTCCACAATTGAGAATGGGAACAAAGAGATTCAGTGACAACCTGAATCCACCTGGGAGTCTTAACATGGGATTAAGAATTCCATAGAGACAAGAGGTGTGTATAGCTAACAGTCTCTGGTGGGGTGTGGTACTGTCCATCAGTCTGGCCTGAAGGTGGTCTGAAGTTGTTGGAAATGTGTGAAGTCTTCCTAGAGAGTAGCTTCCCTCCTGGGTGGCACTAAGCCTTATCCTAATGCCAGCAAGAGATTAGTGGGAAGTGCCAATTCCTCATTTTGTTTTAATACTTTGATACCCACAGGGAGGGAGCACAGTATTCCTAGAATGACTTTATTCCATAAACATAAACAGTTCCATAGCTTTATAAATTTAAATATTGCCGGGCGGTGGTGGCCCACGCCTTTAGTCCCAGCACTTGGGAGGCAGAGGCAGGCGGATCTCTGTGAGTTCGAGGTCAGCCTGGTCTACCAAGTGAGTTCCAGGAAAGGCGCAAAACTGCACAGAGAAACCCTGTCTCAAAAAAAAATAAAATAAAATAAATAAATTTAAATATTTTAAAAACTGTTTTTAAGGTTAAAATCTCTCAATCATCTTTCTGCAATATGAACAATAAACTACCTACTTTTACTTTAAGAGGGAAAAAACATGACATCACCAGATCCCAAATAAATCACACATGGAGGCTTATTTTTTATGAATGCCCAGCATTAACTTGGCTTGTTTCCAGCTAGATTTTCTTAACTTAACCTATCCATCTTTTGCCTCTGGGCTTTACCTTTCTCTATCTCTGTATGCTTTCTTTCCTTCTTACTCCATGTCTGGCTGGTTAGCTGGGTGGCTGGCCCTGAAGTCCTCTTCCTTCCTCTCTCATTCCTTCTACCTTTCTCCCAGATTTCTATTTCTATTTCTTCTCTCTGCCTGATAGCCCCACCTATCCTTTCTCCTGCTCAGGATATTACCACCTGTCATCCATGATATGGACACAAACTATCTGGAAGGAAAAAGGCCCACCTTCTGTGCACATCCCTTTTTCCCAGGGAGACATTCTGAGCCTCCACCTAGGACCCTAGCAACTCTAGGGACTCTGCTAAGATTGGCAGCAAAGTGTCAGAGCCAAGAATAGGTGAGTCACAGGTTTCTACTGCCACCCACCTCACTCAGGCCATGCCATTCATGCCTCAGTTTCTTCATCTGTGAAATGGGTCTGCAGTCTCTAGTCTAAAGATGCAGTGCCTAGTGGCTTAGGGTCACTATTGCTGCGACCAGGACCTAAGGTAAGTTGAGGGAAGGTTTATTTGGCTTATACTTCAGTATATCACTGAAGAAAGTCAGGGACAGGAACTCAAACAGGGCCAGAATGTGGAGGTAGGAGCAGGTGCAGAAGATATGGAGGAACATTGCTTACTAGCTAGCTCTCATGGCTTGCTAGGTACATTTCTTACAGAACCCAGAACCACAGCTCAGGGCTGGCTCCAACTGCAAGGGGCTGTGCCCTCCCCCACCAATCACTAATTAAGAAAATACCCAACAAGATTACCTAGAGCACAATCTTGGGGAGTTGTTTTCTTAATTCAGGCTCCCTCCATTCGATGACTCTAGCCTGTGTCTAGTTGAAATAAAACTAGCCAAGAAATGCCTGACATGGGGGTAGGGGTGGAAATTGATTGGTAGAATGCTGGCCTAGCATGTGCAAAGCTCTGGGTTGGATCTTTAAACCCACATAGAACTGGGCATGCTGATGGAATCCCAGCACTAGAGAAACCGAAGCAGAAGGATCAGGAATTCAGGGTCATCCTCAGCTACAAAGTGGGTTTGAGGATGGCTGGGCTTCAGGAGACACTTCTGAGAGAAAAAGAAAGCAAAGAAGGATGAGAGGGAGGAGGGAGAGAAATGGCTGATATGGCACAGGTGCTCCACATGTTTTGGGGTCAAATGAAAAGAATCTGCCTTGTGATTTTCAAAAAGCAAAAGAACTATTTACCCGGTCTTCAGGGCACAGGGTGCAGCCATCATGAGGGTACTATATGACTGCCCTGTTAGGCCTCAGAGAAGCTGAGGTGGAGTGCTCAACAGATGGCCCTGTGGGTAGTCAGACTCCAGGGCAATTTACAATGCTAGCCAGAAGACTCAGCTTCCCTTGGGAGACTCAATCACAGTTTATATGATCTTGATCACAAACATCTGAGGTATGTGGACTTGTTTTCCAACAGAAGAAATTTAGCCCAGTTATGTCTTACCAGGAGAATCCACTAGGGCAACGGTTCACAATTTGTGGGTTGTGACCTTCTTGCAAAACTCTATCTCCCAAAGTATTTACCTTACAATTCACAACAGTATAGCAAAATTACAGTTATGAATTAGCAAAAAATATAAATGAATGCCTGGGATCACCACACATGAGGAACTGTATTAAAAGGTTGCAAGCATCTGGAACATTGAGAGCCACTGCCCAAGATCTGGGGGCTTCACCTAAGTTCCTGATGGACAACTGGTGGAGAGGTGGTGATCAGGGCAGAGAGAGAGAGTCCTGCAGAGGGCTAGCCTGAGGACACAGGGCACCTGGTGAAGCCGGGCAGCTGTTTCCAGGGAGTGGAGCTCCTGGCCCAGCTGCAGAGGAACTGGGTTTCTCATGCTTCTCTCCCCACCCCTGCTGCAAGCTGTGATGAGTTCTCCACCTTGCCCCTGTAGGACTGCATTTTAAGGAAGCAGACAGCCCAAAGGCTCTGCACTATGGCTGCCTGTCCTGTGATTCCACCCCCAGTCACTCTGAGCTGTATATGTCCTGGTTTCTTTGAGGATGAGAACGAGAGACTCTGGATGGTTGTAAGCCTGGGCTTTAG
Organism: Peromyscus leucopus; assembly: GCF_004664715.2. Classification (NCBI taxonomy): domain Eukaryota; kingdom Metazoa; phylum Chordata; class Mammalia; order Rodentia; family Cricetidae; genus Peromyscus; species Peromyscus leucopus. Next base: position 71,755,866 of record NC_051075.1, read on the forward strand.
ATCCTTTCATCCAACTGAGAACAGGGTAAGTTTGGGGGCTCCAGGGAGGCTGTACCCTGACCATTGTCCTTGTAGGCTAGGGTGTGTGTGTTGGGGGGATGTTATCATCATGTCAGAAAACAGCTGATCTGTTACTGGTCTGTGAACAGAACCATGTCCTCACCCATGCATCAACCACAGGAGTCCCTGCTTGGAGGCTCCACAGGCACAAGCTTATCCACAGATGGAGGGGGCCCTTGTGGTGAGGCCTGACTTACCAGTAGAGGGCCTAGTCAGAGGGAGCATGCTGAGAAAGCTTATATATAGGAGAGTTGAAAGGCTGGGCTTTGTGGGATGAGTAGGAGTTCTCCAGGTCAGAAAGAAGGCACACACTTGGAAGGAGCAGATGGGAATGGAAAGCACTAGCTTCTGATTTTTCTGCACATAATGACATACCAGCTGTTGTCCCCAAACTTGAATGTCCTGGGGAAGCATTTAACAGATAAGGGATCCTTACACTGGAAAGTGATTGGGGCCATGAGGGAAGTCCTAATGGGTTTCATGATCTGCTGATGACAAAAATGATCTCTCTGAAAACTGCTCTGGGCTGTGGCTTTGGACCACGATGGAACCTGGAAGGCTAAAATTCTCTCTAAACCTGCAAAAGCATTTCTAGGCATCAGAACTGCTCCAAAAGGACCAGGGATGGCATTTGAAGGCAAAGCTCTTGCTTGGTACGGCAGAGACTAAGGGTCCTTTCCATGGTACCAGGGTGAGAGGTATTCTGTCTTATACCTGAAACAAATAGTTGAGATGCCCATTAACATGTCAAAGTGGACGCTGGCCTCTAGGTTTTCCCAGCATCCCTCAATCCCTACCTGTTACTAGGTATGGTCACCTTACCCTGCCCTCTACCCTGAACTCTCCAGCCCAGGGCCTGTGCCTCCTCTTGCCCCCTCCTCCCTCCCCAGCCCATCACCTCTGGTCTGTACATAACTCAGACATTGGCTATGTCTCTTAGTCCAGGCCACCCCACTTGGATGGCATCTCTTCTCCCCTCTCCTTTCTTCTCCTCCTCCCCTCCCCCATCTCCTCCCATGGTCAGGCTCACAGTCCTGTTCACTCTGGACTCTCCAGATGTCTCTGCCTCTGACTGTGCTCTTCCTTTATCTACAACAAGCCTTCTCCTCCACCATACCTGGGAGCAGTCAAGTCCTTTTTTTTTTCTTTTTTCCTTTCATCTGGTGCTGACATGATACGATAATGGACCTCAGTTTGTCCCAGGTTTAATTCACCTATTGCACCATTAAAAAAATTAAGTTGTTAAGTGTTTTTCTTTAAACCTATACCAAATAAAGAATGGAAATTTTTTGGAACAAATATTTTTAGTATTAAAAAAAAAACAGAAAAGAATTCTGTTGTTGAGGATGTAAATGAAGCAGCTTCCATGGGGGACATTGTGTAGTCCATTAAATTCAAATAGAGTCACGTGCCTCCTGCCATCTCGGGTTAAAGTAGCTATTGGCTCCAAGTGTGCATGGAGGGGCAGGTGTGGCAATCAGAAGAGCTGCTGACAGCTGAGTGTAAAAGGGCGGGGCTCATCTGATGGCTGCTGGGAAAGAGAGAACCTGAGGTCCCCAGGCAAAGCTGTTGCTAAGGGACACATGACAGGCAGTGCTCCCTGGAGTGGCACTGGAACTCACTTTGTGCTTCAGGCAGGCCTGGAACTTGTGATCCTCCTGCCTCAACCTCCTGTGTAGTTTGGAATCCCAGGTTGCAACACCAGGCCCAACATTGAACTTCTCTCTTTCCTCCTTCCCTTCTTCCTTCATTCCCTCCTATTTCCGTCTGTCTATCTTTCTCTGTCACTCCCTTGGTTACTATACTAAGCAATAGATTGCACTGTAACATTAACACACACACACCACACACACACACACACACACACACACGGCAGAAGCAGGCACATCTCTCTAAGTTCAAGGCCACATTGGCCCACATAGCCAGTTCCAGGCTAGCCAGGTCTACACAGAGATCCTGTCTCCAACAAGCACACAGATCATAAGCAAATAAATAAACCTTGACAACAGAGCCCTGTGAGCCCGAGTTCAGATCCCAGCAGCCACATGAAAAGCCTCCTGTGGCTTTGTTGCCTGTGACTTCAGTGCTGTGGGGGCGTCAACACAATCCCTGCTTCAAAGGCTTCAGGGGAAAGTGACTGAGCAGACACCTGAGTTCTCCTTTGGCCTCTTCAGGCTGGCACACATGTGCATCACACTCACATGCTTCACACTCACATCACACATACTCCACTCACATGTTCTCACTGTCACACACATTCTCTGTCACACACTCTCACATCTCACTCTCTCACATACTTATAACACAGGCACTCACAACATGCCCACTCTCACACCGTCTCTCACAGTTTCCTTCACACTCACTCTCACACTCTCTCATTCTCTCACACTCCCTCACACTCACACTATCTCTTACACTCACTTTCACACCCACACATTCTCTCACACTCTCACATCCTGTCTCTCACACACTCATACTTTCCCTCTTTTACACACTCACTCCCACTCTCTGTCACATTACTTTCTCACACACTCACACATTTTATCACACACTCTCACACACACATACGCACACTCTCACACACTCTCTCATATCTCTCACACTTTCACACTCTTTTTCTCACACACTCTTTCTCACACACTCTTTCTCACACACTTTCTCACACACTCTTTCTCACACACTCCTTCTCACACACTCCTTCTCACACACTCTTTCACACACTTTCTCACACACTCTTTCACACACTTTCTCACACATTTTATCACACAATCTCACACACACATGCACACTCTCACATCTCTCACACTTTCACACTCTTTTTCTCACACTCTTTTTCTCACACACTCCTTCTCACACACTCCTTCTCACACACTCCTTCTCACACACTCCTTCTCACACACTCTTTCTCACACACTCTTTCTCACACACTCTTTCTCACACACTTTCTCTCACGCACTCTTTTTCTCACACACTCTTTTTCTCACACACTCTTTTTCTCACACACTCTTTTTCTCACACACTCTTTTTCTCACACACTCTTTTTCTCACACACTCTTTTTCTCACACACTCTTTTTCTCACACACTCTTTTTCTCACACACTCTTTTTCTCACACACTCTTTTTCTCACACACTCTTTTTCTCACACACTCTCTTTCTCACACACTCTCTGTCTCTCACACACTCTCTCTCTTACACCTTCCCTCATGCACTCTCACATACAGTCTTTCACACTCTCACAAACTCTCACACTGTCTCAAATATACTCTCCTGCATACACACTGTGACATTCACCCTCATTCACACACTCACATTCATACACTCTCATACATTTTCACATACACTCACACACTCTCACATTCACTCACAACATCTACACACTCACCCATGCCTGTGAGTGTGCATATGTGTGAGTGTGTGTACATCTGAGTGTGTGTATGTCTGAGTGTATGAGTGTGTGTGTAAGTATATGTGTGAGTGTGTATGTCTGAGTATGTGTCTAAGTATATTGTGTGAGTGTGTAAGTGTATGTATGAGTATGTATGTGTGAGTGTGTGTGTGAGAGTGAGTGTGAGATCCCACATACAGTTACAGATTGGGATAGGACCTTCTCAGTGTGATCTCAGCCAGGGTCATCAGCTTTTTCAATCACAGGCCTCAGAGGGAAACTTTGATTTTGCAGGCACTGAAGACTTGGGAACACTCCCTGAGCCACCTTAGTGCAAAGTATCCAGAAACAGTGGCAGTTTCAGTACAAAAGTAGGTGACTAGTGAGTGTGGGCCCTTGTCCCTTCTTGGCTTTCCCCCTTCCCACCCAACTTAAATCAGAATACACACAGGAGCAGACTCTCACAAAAAAGTTAGGGTAACAACTGGGAAATTGATCTGCCACAGTGTCACAGGTGAGAGCATGTGTCTTCAGCTTATAAAACTCCAGGGATTTCTCAGGAAGATAGGAGGACATGGGTGAAGAGTTTGTGACATGTTTTCTGCTTTGTGAACAGACCTAGCACTTGGTTAAGGTTTATAGTGACTTTTTTCTTCCTTTTTTGTTTTTGTTTGTTTTGTTTTCTTTGTTTCAGTCTGTTTTTGATACAATGTTTCTCTCAGTAACAATTTTTATTTTGATTCTAGGTTTCTCTATGTAAGAGTCCTGGCTGTCCTGGAACTCACTATGCAGACCAGGCTGGTCTCAAACTCAGAGATCTGCCTGCCTCTGCCTCTTGAGTTCTGGGATTAAAGGCTTACATGACCACACCTGGCTACAGTGACTTTTTTCATTTTGTAGCTTTCTATGTTGGCTCAGGTTTATGTTTTGCATTTATTAAAGACCCATGAAGCTCTCCATCAACACTACATTTCATTTCTTCTGGTAAAGCCATTGCCCCGGAGCCCTACTCTGTGAGTGCATGGGCAGAATGTGTGTTTAATGTTCAGGTAGCTGCTCTAACTCTCTCCACCTTATTCCCCTGAGACAGCATCTTTCACCAAATCTGGAGCTAGACTGGGAGCCAGGAAACTCCAGTGATCCTCCTGCCTCAGTTTTCTACAGCACTGGCACATGCATGACTGTGACTTTTTACATGGGTGTTGAAGAGTCACACTTAGGTCCTCATATCTGTGCAGCAAGCACACTTACCTATGGAGCCATCTCCCCAGTATCTGTCTTAGTTTTCAAAGGAGAAATTTGAAAACTCTTGAAATGGCTAAGACAGCGCCCCAGGGTTAACCCAGTACCAGGAAAGGTGCTGTGTGGCTGGAGACTGTGGCTGCAGTGTGGGAGATGCACTGGGGATGAGCAGGGATGCTGGAGGGAGTACTGGGTCAGAGCAGGCAGAAGAGCAGCAGACATCAGGGTCCTGGGGATGACCTAGGTGTTGGGTTAAGACTGTGGTTAGGGCTGTTGGAACATTATCCTCTGATCCTGACCTTTGCAGCAAAAAAGCCAGGCCAGCACCAGCCCTGGCTGCTGGAACCTGTCCCTAATGCACCTCTCCCTCTACTCCTTCAGCTTTTAGCTACCATGACTGTCACCTTGCAGCAGTTGATAAGATCCCACCAGGAGTCCTTGAACCCCATCCCCTTTACTATGTCCTGTCTACCCCAAATATGGCAGCAATATTCCGAGATATTTTACTGGGGGAAAGACTCAACGTTCTGGCAATTAGTGGACCATATCCAGGTAAGTGTTTGGTACCTCATGGTGAAAGCTAGAGCAGGAGGGGTGTAAAACAGAAATATTTTCACCCTGTCCCACCCCGAGGGAGGTTCTCTCTCTCTCTCTCTCTCTCTCTCTCTATATATATATATATATATATATATATATATATATATATATATGTATATATATCCCTTATATCCCTTATTTATTCTTTGTGTCTTTCACATAATGTATCTCCATCCCATTCATTTCCCAATCCCTTCATATCTACCTTCTGCCCTTGCATCCTTCCCCTGAAAATAAAATAAAATTTAGAAGAAAAAAAAAAAAGGGAAAAATCAATCTTGTCATAGAAGCTGTAGTGTGACACAGTGAGTCACAGAGTGAACACTTTTATCTATGTATCTTTACTTTGAAGTGTTCATTATAGAGAGTTACTGGTCTAGTTCAAGGCCCCTGGTTTCTGCTACACTATGGAGGCTGGGCCCTCACAGAAATTTGTCTGGGTTATCCTGCTGTTGATCTTTGTTGTGGAAATCCCTCCATCTTTGGGTCTGGAGGACCAGCCCCATCACATGCTCCAACAGACCATGGATGGGGTAGATGTTAGGGTGGGCCAACCCATAATCCTGGTTCTGGTTGGTCATCAGGTCAGCTCTCCCTTGTCCTCACCACCAGGGGGAGCTCTCCTGTATCGCCTGGGCTATTCTCCCCTTATAACAATGAGCAAGGGGTAGGGCCAGTTCTGCTTTCAGATGCTCAGGGTCAGATCTCCTACACCTACACCTTTAGGGTCAGCAAGATTGTGTTGCCCAAGGGACAGCCTTGTGAGTGCTGCACCTGATGAGGGGCAGGACCAGCTCTCCCCAGGGAGGTTCTTGTCTCTCCTTCACTCAAATTGACAAGGGCTCTAACAGGGTCTATTTCTAGTGGAAAATTTGAGGAGGGTTGTTATGTAACAGAAATTTTTCCAACCAACAAAATATACTACTCATACCAGATAGAGAACCCACAACAGACCAAAGTACAGATACCAGCAAAGTCCATCTTGGTGAACCAATGAGTTTTATTGGGGTTACTTAAGGAATCTGGGTGAGGGATCACTTACAGGAGCAGAAATGACTCACAAAGCCCACCCCAGCATGGGTGACAGACAGCTCAGCTCACACAAGCCAGACCCTGGAGCACACTGCTCAGCCTGCAGCAGCTCAGCAGGTTGGAGAATGTCCTTTCCAGGTGCCTCAGTTTTGCTATACCCTTCCAGGCAGCCTGGCTGGTTTCTGCTTCAAGTTTGTTCTTGTGTGAGAGTCTTTGGGGCTTAGCTCTGCTTCCTCTGGCAGGAAGGAGCCTTGTGAATCTGGTCAGTTTTAGGGGGTTCTTGAAGATATTTGTGTTGTTGACCTCCCTACCTAAGGAGGAGGCTATTAGTACAACAGAGGGGGACAGAAAGAGAGGGAGAATGCATATGTGCACACATGTAGAGACTTCTTCCCAGTGGGATAGGTATGGAAGTAATGCTCCCTCTGACTACAGAATCCACAGACCAGATCCCTTTCTACCCCTTACTTCTTTCTGCGGCCTCAAGTCTGAATGGGTGATTGTCCTAGAGCTGGCTAGATGTGTGTCACCCAGGATCCTTATGGCTGCTCCCTTTCCTGTAGATTGACAACACAGAACGACTGATCCTAAGGATGGTGGACAATTTCAGTAAGTGAGGTAAGTCAGGCACCAGCAAGCTTTCCCCCTTTAAAGGAAGGCAGTGCTGGTCTCTCTCCCTGAACTTTCCTTGTGTGTCCAACCCTTACTCCCACAGTAAGCATAGGACCTCACTGAATCAGACTTACCATTCACCATTGGAAACAAATCCATGTGTCCAGTGTTCCAGTTCAAGCCAAATAAACATATTCAGGGTGTCGGAATGCAGGTCTTAAGACCACAGAAGCCTGAGATGGCAGTGATCAGACTAGAAAGTAGTGACTTGGTTCTCAAGTTTAATCACACTGGAGTGCTGTATGGTATCCACCCAAGAGGACCTACACTGGACATCTGCCCCAGCATGTTAGCAGCTCTACCTCACTGGGTAGAGTTAGGCTCTTGGGTAGGTCTGGAGCTGGACTGGCTGGAGCACAGCCTTTGGATCCAGCACCCAGTTCTGCAGGGATTCCCTAGGCAGTCTTACCTTGGTCTTCTCTGGATCTTGGTAGCACTTCTGCCCTGCCCCTTGAAACCTGAGTGAAGATATACTCTTCTGCTTTTTCCTCAGATTTGCAATTTGGCAATCCCTCCCAACCTGCTGAGACCTGAGATTCAGATGATCTGCTTCTGGGAGCCTGGCCTGTCCGTGTCCTGAGCCTTCTCCCTCGCTGAGTACAGCTGTGGCTTTCTTGCCCCCATTTGCCTCTGATGCTGACCTCACAGGTGGTCCTTCTAAAGACCCCTCCTCCCTCGAACCCCTCTCCTGGGCTCCCAGTGCAGCATGCACCTCAGGTGGCTCTGACCTGGAGGTGCCTCTGGAGCAGGAATGGATGGGGACTCCATGCCCTATGGATCTCTGAGACACCAACACTGGCTAGGAGTTGACCTGGTGCTGGGCAGAGGATGCTGTGCTCGGTAGCTTGAAGGCACCTTGGGATTTGCACAGGGAACATCTGGTGTTTTCTCCCACATGTTCAGTTCTTGGCTCCTAGAAGTAATGCTGACCCTACTTCCCACCATCAAACTTGTTTTTAACTAATTAAACTTTACTGCTTTTACTTAGATTCTGAGCTGGGCCAGGCTGTCCTTATCTGCTTTCTAGTGTTGCAGGTGAAAGCTGGCCCCCAAATATTACAGAAATATTTTGTGATTTTTTTTCTAGACATTTCCACACTGGAAGGAGTGGCTACTGGTCCATTTAAACATCAGGAAATGGGGGGGGAGGTCTAAGAGGGAGGCTGTGTGGGAGCTGGGTGAAGCAGAGCTGAGAAAAGGCTGAGAAGCTGTGGCATCACAAGGAGGTATGGGAAAGGGGTCCATGACCTACAGTGTCAATGCAGGAGGCACACTGATCCACTGCAGAGCAGAAGGAGAAAGTGTCCTTGCACATGAAGACACCAGATGATCAAGAGAGCAACAGAGAGGGGCAGAGGCCAGATACTGTGGACATGTTCTTCTTCACCTGGTCCACAGGAAAGAGGGGCATCCACTCTGCCACAATTCACAAGGAGAAACTTTCAGCAGATGGAAGCTACAACTTTACAGACAGAGTCTATAAAGGCCCCTTATAGACTCTGGGGCTGGATCTGGGTTGGTCACATGCTTACTTAGCATACATAATGCTCTAAGTTGATTCCTCAGTATTGTGTAATCAGGGTGTCAAACCAGGTGTGTGAGCACACACTGGGACCTCAGCACTTGAGATGTGGAGTCCAAAGAATCAGACTTTAAGGTGATCCTGGATACGTAGTGAGTTCAAATCCAGTCTGGGCTACAAGAAACACCAGCCAGCCCCTCCTGGTGTGTGTGTGTGTGTGTGTGTGTGTGTGTGTGTGTGTGTGTGTGTGTATGCGCACATGCATCTATTTTTTGAGACGGTGTCTCTGTGTATTCCTGGCTGCTTTGGAAATCTCTGTGTAGACCAGGCTGACCTCAAATTCTGAGATCCACCTGCCTCTGCCTCCTGAGTAAGGGGATTAAAGGCATGAGACACCACTGCCTGGTTGAGACTTTTTTTTTTTTAAAGAAAGTGTTTTTAGGAAATATAGAGATATATGTTTTGGAATATATTCATATATATATATATATATATATATATATATATATATATATATATATATAGAGAGAGAGAGAGAGAGAGAGAGAGAGAGTGAAGTTTAAGCCATATATGTTCATATCTATTTTAAACAGGAGTTGAACCACATAGGTTTCAACCTTTGTCATAAGATTAAAGCCAAATTTTGTTATAAACTACATAGATTTAAACCATATACATAAGCAATTTATAAGTCTTGACATATGAGCTTATACTATAATTTTAAAATATTAATATTACTATTATTTACCTTTATTATAACAGACCCAATGATCAGAGCATGCAGAGGTTTTTTTAAGCTTTTTAAGTTTGGGCAGTAAATAAGGGCTGCAGCCAGTATTGCTAAACATAGTTGACTAATACATTTAAAAATAAGTATTTAGTGGCCACCTTCATGCATTTAAACATTTAAACCGAGGAGGGGGGGTGTTGGGCGGTGCATAGGCCGTTCATGCTTTCCTGATGGGGCTGCTCCCTCACTGTTTGACCCTGGTGTTTCCTGTGCTGCTAAGGAGCATGTGCCATTTCTGTTGGGAATCAAAGAAAGTATCACCCAGGAGAAGTGGCTGGCAGTGGCCACCCAAGGTGCCTGGCCTCATAGGCTCCTTTGCCCTCCACTTCTGGGCTCCTCCTTGGTATTCCCTAGACTGTGGTATCTGCAAAAATGGGGTGGGGGATTGGTTTTCTCCCTGGCTGCAGGCTGCTTCATGAAGAGAAGAAAGCTGTACCCAGGAACCTACCAGCCCCAAGCCAGTCTGAAAGGGCTGCAGATAAGCAACCCAATGGTCAGAGAAGCATTTCAAGTGTCCTCTTCCCCCCAGCTCAGAGGTCATGGGTGCATTCACCTATGATTATTAAGCTCCAGTCTGTCTGCAGACCAGATACCAGAACCAGAAAATTACTGATTAGCCAAAAACCAGTAGAATAAGCTAGTGAGAGACTTGGGGTGCACACCCTAAAACCAGTATTGCAAGAGATCCCGGTTTTAGGCACCAAGGTTAGATCTGGGGTCTCACAGTAATGAGGGACAGACCAACAAAGTCTATTAAACCAGAAGCAAACTTTATTCCATAAAAATAAAAAAATAAAAAATTAATTATAAAACACCATGGGGCACAGAAGCATATCAGCTAGCAGTGAGCACAGCCAGTGTAGGAATTCTCAGGCTGTGGCAATGGAGGCAGGTACTGGCTCCCTTTTATAGTATCAGGCACAGGATGCATGCTAGAAGTCACGTAGAAGCAACTATTACAATTTCACTTTGGTCCAGGCAGTTGTTGGCTATAAGGGACAAAGGGGTTAAAGTTCACCCCTGGCTATGACAGCGGAGCTGCTGTAAAGCAGACAGCCTTTGTTAGCAGTTACCTTTAGAACTGATGACTGTCAGCTTTTATCTCTTAAGCTTATAATTTTATATTTCTATATTCCTGGACCCTTCACTACATTATACATTAAAGCCTCCAAGGCATGGCCCTTTATAGACATTTACATAGCACCCTATTCTCCCAGGTTTGTGTATCACAGGTGTTTCTCAGGTACACTTTGTTCCTCAGGGGAAGCCCAGGCGGGGAGGGGCTTCCACACCCCCTCTGCCAAAGGCTGCCTTTCTATAGATTTTGATGCTTCCCTCTCCAGTCCACACTCGGCTGTCACAAGTCTGTGGCACTTAGTAGGACAGTCCTGGGAAACTAATTCAGACTATGGAAGTCAGGACTTCCAGAGAACCAGCAGACTTCCTGAAGAGAGCTGAGGCATGGCCCAGTGTCCTGCCCTGAGCACTGGGGGCTCCTGCCCATGGATACCACATCTCTTGTTGCTATGTGTTTCTGATGTGGGTGTTTCTCAGACATCATGGGAGGAAAGTGATGGATACATCCAGACAAGCTCAGGTCTCCAGTGGTGGGAACGTGGACTCCAAGTTGAGTCTACTGGGTTTTAGCAAAGGGTTTGAAGGGTGAGCATGAGGTATCTAAGAGAGGAACCAAAGGGGCCATCTGAGACCTCATAAAAATTAAACATTCTAGCAAAACCACAGAACTGTAGGGACTGTGGACTTCTGGGGCTCACGGTTAGGAATTCAAAATGAAAACATGATTGTCCTTTTATCTGTTTATTATCTTTCTGTCTAGATTAGAAAATAAGGCAAATTGGGTTCTGCCATATTAGGCATGTTGCCTTTTAAGTAATTCAGAAGAAGGGGCATGAAGACTGTGTGTGCAGATGGGTTTGGGGTGTTCAAGGTTGGAAGGGATGGGGAGGTTGGAACTGGAAAGGGCTCTGCACACTGTATTCAGGGGAGAAATTCAAGGAAGCTCTATCCACATTTAGTGTTTGTCTTTTTACTGTGGGTAACTTGTTTCTAGGGCTTTTAAAATTTTTTGATATTTCTTTTATTTTTCTTCCTGTCATGTAGAAAATTTTCATTATTTTTAATAAACTCAATCACAAGTTCAACATGCTTGCTTTGTGTGGTCCTTGTTTAAGGTTCTTGGAAAGAGTTTCTCTAATTTGGGGTTCATGTTTTTCAGAAGTACTTTGTAATTTCTTTGCTTTAAATCATTAGTCTATGATTCACTTCATATGAAAAAGTGTAGTAATATAAGCATACAGTAACATTGTTTTAAAATTTCTGATAGCCAAATGTTACCTTTTCATTTTTTGTTAAAGTAGGATCTCAATGTGTACTTAGCCCTGGCTGGCCTGCAAATCACTATGCAGAACAGGCATTGGCTACAGACTTCAGAGAGAACTACCTGTTCCTGTCTTTGGATTGTTGGGATTAAAACTAAAAATTGTTACAAATAATACATTGCTTAATGTATTCCTTATCAACACCTTGAAATGCCACCTCAATTGTATGAGGGAAAAAATATTACCTGTACCCTTTTAAGGCTTTGGTTCTCCTCCAGGAGAACTCAATTGACACAAAATACATTAATAAGAAAAAAAGCACACACATTATTTAATATAAGTCTCCAGTGAGGCATGAGGCCCAATAAGGAAATAGAGATCAAGGTAAACAGAGGTGAATAGTTAAAGTTGGACTGAGAAATGTAAATGGTAGAAATGTGACAAGCCAGGTGCCTGGGCAGGGACAGCTGATTGCAGAGGAGAACATAAGATGGAGACTTGCAGAGATTTCTCTCAGCCTGTGGTCTGCCTTAAGGGTGAAACATCCTTCACAGGCTCATGGGTTTGAGCACACTCAGCCAGTAGTGCAGTTTTGCAAGGCTGTGCAACCATTAGGAGGCAAAGCTTAATACACATGGGTTTGCTATAAGAGGGAATGCCTTTGGGTGTCAGAGCCCAGCCTGCTTCTGCTCTGATCTCTTTCCTGATCCACCAAGATGTGAGCAGATAATTTCATTCTTGCCATCATGCGGGAATGCACCACCCTGCCTTCACGCCATGATCCTTCAAACCATGAGCCAGGATAACCTTGTCCTTCCTGTTTCTCCTCAGATAGTTGTTCAGTGATAAGTTAGCAGTGAGCCTGGATCCCCATTCCTGGGGTTAATAATGTTACTTTACTCTGGTATAGGACCAGCTTCTTCCTTATCGGGTTCAGCAAGAAAGATGATACAGAAGGTGCTTGTACTCATTGCCTGTCAGGAGCTTTAGCACAAACTAATCTTTATGCCAAAGTGGTGCATGTTGGACTCCATGTTCTCCCATAATTAATTTGTGAATCCCATTCCTGTGTGTGTTCCGGCCTTCTCTCTCAGCCTCTCCCGTGCCTTGCTGCCCAGACCTATAGCAGCCTCAGGCTGAGGCAGTGCCTGCTGGGAGACACTGGATCATGTCCCAGAACTCTACTCTGCCCTCCAACTCTTCTCAGGCAGGATTTCCCACCTTTTCTCACACACACAATTTTCACATTCATTTCTGAATCACATCATGTAAGTAAAAACGATTTTTGTTTTATTTTACTGTAATCTAAATTTTTGAAATATTGTCTCAAGCTATTAAACTAATCATTGTCTGCTGCCTTCATTATTGTAATCAAACCAATTGGATATATGAAGAAACTGAGGTATAAAATTGAAATGTCCCGTTCATGGTACTAAAACACAGCCTGTCTTTTCATTTAAAGCTTGTTTGGGAGCTCTTACTAGTGTTTGAAAATCTGCTTCACAGTTTGTTTTCAGTGATTTTTCATTAGCTTTCTTTCTGACTCTGTGTGCCAAGAAAGCTTGGATGTTTATATCTTGAATTATTATAAACATTTGACTTACTGGGTTCCCTTATGGTTTCACTAGTATTTGAGTAGGTTAGTTTTCCTCATAATAAAACACACAGCCTTCATTACATATTAGAGCTTCTTGTACAATTAGCAAATTGCTCCATTTGCTCAATACATCTCACAAGCCTCCCCAATTGGTGGGGGGGGGAATGGGACTTGGTTCCTTCTCTCTCATCATCTGATGGTTTGCTCTGTGACTGGATTCACCTGACTTGGGAGACTGAGGCACACCTTTGGGTATTTATGAGGAAATGAGGGGGCACACACCATGAAGGTAGGTATGCCATCCCCATGGGCTGTGACGTCTAGTCTGAATAAAAGAGGGAAAAGAGAAAACAGGTGTGCATTCTCTCCCCATGCCATGGCTCACAGTGATATGAAAGAAGTGCTTCTCACATGCGCCAAAGGACCCAAACAAGTCCTTTCTCTTTTGTAAGCCATTTCCATTGGGGATCTTGGTCACAGCAGTGAACTAATGCAGGCCTCCAATTCTTCTCTCCCACATTTGGCTTTGCTATGTCTTATATTCTAGCAGAAGCCATTCTTCTCTAACATATTCTTAGATCTGTCAAGTCCAGGCTTGAAAGGACTACTACTCCACCAGTCTCTGTTCCAGTTTGTTTCTGAAGAGGTGTTTAGTAGTACAACCCCCAAGTCTGGGTAACACCATCACTTGGGTAGGACATCCGGGCAGTAGGATCCTGCAGTGAGGGAAAGCTGTTGACTTCATGGATGACCAGGAAGAAAACTAGGGGTTGCTGCATCTCAGCTGGCTTTCTCCTTCCTCTATTTGTTATTCTACCAGACCTGCAGCCCATGGAGAGGGTGCCACTCACAGTGTGGCTCTTCCCCTTCCATTCTTTCTGTAAACACTCTCAAGACACACCTTGATATGTGTCAAAGCAATCTAAGTGTCAATGCAGTCAAGTTGACAACTAGGCTTACTAGGGGAGGAGGGTTTCCTAGGGACCAACTCAGCTTCTCATAGGAAGGGGCAGTGTCAGGCTTCAGGGCTTGGTCACTCCTGCATGGTGCCCGTAGGACTCCAAACACCTTCCCTGAACTGACCTCTTCTACAGAAGTAATCTCAACTTCCAAATCCCAGACATGGAATGGTGTGTGGAGACATCTGTAGTTCAGTGGAGAGATGTTAGGGATGCTACTGTTTACCCTGTGTGCTCACTCAGTATATCCCAAGATAATGCAGGATCTAACAGAAACCCTTGATGTCTACTTCAGAAAGCCTGCTCCAGTTAAGGCCCAGAGAGGGGCGTAGCTAGTGCTTGAAGCCACCATACATCTCCCTATGTACAGAATTGTCTCCAACGATCCCATGTTTCTGCCCAGAACAAGGGGAAACAGCTCTGGGTTTTAGACCTCCTTCCTCCTCCTGTGTCCCTGTCTCCACTGGTGTGCATTACTGCTCTCTCATTTCCTGTCCTCAAAAAATCCCTAGTCATTTGTGAACTTGTGTCCCAGGGCTGGTCTTAGGGCCTGCTGTTTTTGCCTTGTTTGGGACTTTTCCTTTCCCTAGATCATAAACATATTTCACTCTATTTCCTACAAATACATTCTTTAAAAAGATGGTCTCAGCTGGGCAATGGTGGCTCGAACCTTTAATCCTTGTATTCAGGAGGCAGAGGCAGGTGGATCTATGAAATTGAGATCAGCCTGGTCAATAGAGCAAATTCTAAAACAGCCAGGGCTACACAGAGACACCCTGTCTCAAAACATAGACACACACACACACACACACAGAGGGGGGGGTCCCATGTAGCCCAAATCACTATGTATCCAAGGATGAACTTAAAGTTCTGATTCTCCAGTCTATAGATCTCAAGTGCTGAGATTCCAGCATGTGCTCACAGAGCTGGTTTGACACCCTGATTATGAAATACTGAGGGATCAACTTAGAGCACTGTGCATTCTAAGTGAGTGTGTTACCAACCAAGCTCCAGCCCCAGCCTTCCAAGTGCCTTTAGAGACTCACTCTATAATGTTGTAGCTCCTTCTGTTGACAGTTTCTTCTTGTGAATTGTGTCAGAGGAGATGCTCCTTTTCTCGTGGACCAGCTGAAGGAAGGACATGTCCCCAGTACCTGCCCTCTGTCCCCTTTCTGTTGCTCCCTTGATCATCTGGTGTCTTATGTACAAGGACATTTTCTCCTTCTGCTCTGTAGTGGATTAGTGTCCCTCCTGCATTGACACTGTAAGTCACAGACCACCCCTACTCCCTCCATGTAATGCCAGAGCTTCTCAGCTTATTTTCAGCCCTGCTTCACCAAGCTCCCACACAGCCTCCCTTTTAGACACTCACCCAGGTACCCTGATGCCAAAATGGACCAGTAACCAATCCTCCTAGTGTGGAAATGTCTAGAAGAAATCACAAAATGTTCCTGTAATATTTGGATCCAGCATCTACCTTCTGTACTACACCCCAGAGAAAGACAGAAGGGCCCCACACAGAATCTAAGTAAAAGCAGTAAGTTTAATTAGTTAAGAACAAGTTTGATGGATGGAGGGGGTTAAGGTCAGCATCACTTCTAGGAGCCAAGAACTGAACATGTGGGAGAAGCACACCAGATGTTTTCTGTACATATCCCAAGGTGCCTTCAAGCTACTGAGCACAACGTCCTCTGCTCAGCACCAGGTCAACTTCTAGTCAGTGTTGGTGTCTCAGAGATCCACAGTGCATGGAGTCCCCATCCATTCCTGCTCCAGGGGCACCTCCAGATCAGAGACACCAGAGGTGCATGCTGCACTGGGAGCCCAGGAGAGGAGTTTGAAGGGAGGAAGGTTCTTTAGAAGGACCATCTGTGAGGTCAGCATCAGAGGCAAATGGAGGCAAGAAAGCCCAAAATGTACCCAGCAAGGGAGAAAACTCAGGATACAGAGAGGCCAGGCTCCAGAAGCAGATCATCTTCTGGCTCCAGAAGCAGAGTTTCTGGCTATTCTGGGCAGCATGGATTGACAAACTGGAAATCTGAGGAACAAGCAGAGGAGTAGATGCATAAAACTTTCAGTGAGGGCCCATAAGGCAGAGTCTGAATGGCTAGAAAGACCTAGAGAAGACCATGGCGAAACTGCTTAGGGAATCCCTGCAGAACTGGGTGCTGGATCCAAAGACTTCTCCAGCCAGTCCAGTTCAAGTCCTGCCCATGGGCCAACATCTACTCAGACAGGCAGAGCTGCTACCAAGCAGAGGGAGATGCCCAATATGTCCTCTTGGGTAGATGCCACACAGCACTCCAGTGTGATCAAACTTGTGAGTCAAGGTCACTAGATTCTAGTCTGATCACTGCCATCATAGAGTCTGTGGTCTTAGGACCTGCATGCCAACACCCTGACTATGTTTATTTGGCTTGAACTGGAACACTGGACACATGAAACTGTTTCCAATGCTGAGTGATGACTCTGATTCAGTGAGGTCCTTTGCTTACTGTGGGTATCAGCTCACAGAACTTATATCCAAAGGAGAATGGTGAGTTTTGGCAACACAGGAAAGCTCAGGGAGAGACCAGCACTGCCTTACTATAAAGAGGGAAAGCCTGCTTGTGCCTGACTTACCGAAGGAGAGTGTTATCCAGTGTTAGGGACAGTTGCTCCATGGTGCCAGTCTGCAGAAGAGGGAGCAACCATCAGGATCCTGGGTCACACATATCTAGCCAGCTCTAGGACAATGACACATTCAGACTTCAGGAAGCAGAAAGAGGTAAGGGGCAGAAAGGGACCTGGTCTGTGGATTCTGTAGTCAGAGGGAAGCATTACTTCTACAACTATCCCACTGGGAAGAGGTCCCCACATGCATGAACAGATGCATTCTCTCCCCATTTCTGTCCCCCTCTGTTGTACTAATAGTATCCTCCTTAGGTAGGGAGGTCAACAACACAAATATCTTCAAGAACTCCCTGAAACTGACCAGATTCACTAGGCTCCTTCCTGCCAGAGGAAGCAGAACTAAGCCCCAAAGACTCTCACATAAGAGTAACACCTTGAATAAGCAGAAACCAGCCAGGCTGCCTGGAAGGATTTAGCCCAACTGAGGCACCTGAAAAGGACCCTCTCCAACCTGTGGAGCTGCTGCAGCCTGAGCTGTGTGCTCCAGGGTCCCAGCTTTTGTGAGCTGTCTGTCATCCATGCTGGGGTGGGCATTGGTGATGCAGTTCTCTGAGTCATTTCTGCTCTTGTAAGTGATCCCTAACCCAGATTCTTATAAGTAACCCCAATAAAAATTCATTGGTTCACCAAGATAGACTTTGGTGGCATCTCTACTTTGGTGTGTTGTGGGTTCTCTATCTGGGGTGAGTAGACTATTATGTTTTATCTCCCCAGGAAAAGTTTTGTCACAAAACAGCCCTCCAAAATCCTCCACTAGAAATGAGCCCTGGTAGAGCAGTTGTCGATTTGAATGAAGGAGAGATAAGACCCTCCCTCCCTGAAGAGAGCTGGCCATGTACTTCATCAGCTGTAGCACTTGGGAGAAAATCCCCTCTGCCACTCCTGGGCAACACAATCGAGCTGACCCTGAAGGTGTAGGTGTGGGAGAGCTGACCCTGAGGACCTGAAAGCAGGAGACCTGTCCCCTCCCCTTGCTCATTGCTGCAAGGGGTGAACTAGGCAGAGTGATGCAAGAGAGTTCAGCCTGGTGGTGAGGATAAGGAGAGGGGTGGGCTGACCAACTATGCAACTACCCAGGCCCAGAACCAGGGTTATGCATCGGCCCAGCCCAACATTAACTTCATTTGTGATCTGCTGGAGCATGTCAAGGGGCCAGCCCTGCAGACCCAAACATGCAGGATTTCCACAACACAGGACAACAACAGGATAACCAAGAGGAGTCCCAGTGAGGGTCCAGCATTCATAGTATAGCAGAAACCAGAGGAGGCCTTGTACCTGACCAATGACTCTGCAATGAACACTTGCAAGTAAAGATATATGGATAAAGTGTCTACTGGGTGACTCACTGTGTCACGCTACAGCTTCCATGATGAGATTAAATTTTTTCTTTTTTTTTTTTCTTAAATTTTACTTTGGGGGAAATGTTACAAGGGCAGGGGGGTGGATACAAAGGGATGGGGAAATGAATGGGATGGAGATGCATTATGTGATAGACACAAGAATAAATAAAAACAAGAGAGAGAAGAGAGAGAGAGAGAGAGAGAGAGAGAGAGAGAGAGAGAGAGAACTGGCCTAGGGGCGAGACAGTGTGAAATCATTTGCCACCTGACACCTCATTCAATGCAGCTTTTACCATGAGGTACCAAACCCTTACCTTGATATGTTCCACTACTTTCCAGAACTTTGAGTCTGTCCCCTTGTATAGCATCACAGACTGTTTCTGCCACATTGTGGGAAGACAGGTCATAGTATAAGAGAAGGGGTTCAGGCACTCCTGGAGGGAACTTCCAAACTGCCACAATGTGACAGTCATAGAGAATACAAGCTGAAGGAGTAGAGGGAGAGGTGCATTAGGGACAGGTTCCAGCAGCCAGGGCTGGTGCTGGCCTGGCTTTTTTGCTGCAAAGGTCAGGATCAGAAGATAATGTTCCAACAGCCCTAATCACAGTCTTAACCCAACACCTAGTCATCCCAGGACCTTGATGTCTGCTGCTCCTCTGCCTGCTCTGACCCAGTACTCCCTCCAGCATCCCTGCTCATCCCCAGTGCATCTCCCACACTGCAGCCACAGTCTCCAGCCTCACAGCACCTTTCCTGGTACAGGGTTGCCCCTGGGGCTCTGTCTCAGCCATTTCCAGAGTTTTCAAATTTCTCCTTTGAAAACTAAGACAGACACTGGGGAGATGGCTCCATAGGTAAGTGTGCTTGCTGCACAGACATGAGGACCTAAGTGTGACTCTCCAACACCCATGTAAAAAGTCACAGTCATACATGTCCTAGCACTGTGGAAACCTGAGGGGGGAGGATCACAGGGGTTTCCTAGCTCCAGATTTGGTGAAAGATGCTGTCTCAGGAGGATAAGGTGGAGAGAGTTAGAGCAGCTCACCTGAACGTTCAACACACATGCACTGACCTCACACAAGCAAGCAGCAGGGACTGGGGCAGGGGCTCTACCAAAAGGAATGCAATGTAAGTGTTGATGGAGAGCTTTATGTGTCTCTAATAACCTCAAAATAAACCTGAGCCAACATAGAAAGCTACGAAGTGAAAAGGTCGCTATAGCCAGGCGTGGTCCCTCAAGCTTTTAATTCTCACAATCAAGAGGCAGAGGCAAGCAGATCTCTGAGTTTGGGACCAGCCTGGTCTACAGAGTGAGTTCCAGGTTAGCCAAGACTGCTACCTTAGAGAAACCCTGTCTTGAAAACAAAAAACACAAAACAAAAAAGGTGAGAAAAAAGTCACTATAAACCATAACCAAGTGCCAGGCGTGACCACAAAGCAGAAAACATGTCACAGACGACCTACCAATGACCTCCTGTCTTCCTGAGAATTCCCTGCATTCTTATAAGCTGAAGACGCACACCCTCACCTGTGACACTGTGACAGATCACTTCCTGATTGTTGCCCTAAC
The DNA here is from genome assembly GCF_004664715.2 of Peromyscus leucopus. Taxonomy (NCBI): domain Eukaryota; kingdom Metazoa; phylum Chordata; class Mammalia; order Rodentia; family Cricetidae; genus Peromyscus; species Peromyscus leucopus. The sequence goes on from NC_051075.1 coordinate 71,775,646, forward strand.
TTTTGTGTGAGAGTTGCCCCTCTGTGTGCATTCTGAGTTTAGGATGGAGGGAAAGGGGATAGCCAAGAAGGGACAAGGGCACACCCTGACTAGACACCTGCTTTGTAGTAAATGAAATTTTATTTAAAACTACCATTGTCTCTGGATGCTTTGCACTAAGGTGGCTCAGGGAGTGTTCCCAAGTCCTCAGTGCCTGCAAAATGAAAGTTTCCCTCTGAGGCCTCTGATTGAAAAAGCTGCTGATCCTGGCTGAGATCACACTGAGACGGTCCTGTCCCAACCTGCCACTTTATGTGGGAACTAGCACACACACACACACTCACTCTCTCACACTCACACATTTTGACAAGAGTGACTGTGTGGATGTTTGAATGTGTGTGTGTATGTGTGTGAATGAGCATGACAGTGTGTGAATGTGTGTGATTGTGATTGTATGAATGTGAGACAGTGTTTGAGAGTATATGAGAGAATGAGTGAGAAGCAGAGGGCATGAGAGTGTTTGAGAGACAGAGAGTGTGTGAGAGAGAAAGACTGTTAGAGTGGGTGTGAGTGTGAGAGGCAGTGTGTGTGACAGAGTATGTTAGAGAGTGTGTGTGAGAGAGAGTGGGTGTGAGAGCATTGTGAGAGAGGGTGACAGAAAGAGGGTGACAGAGTGTGAGTGTGTCTGAGTATGTGAAATAGTGTGAGAGAGTGGAGAGGTGGAGAGAGTGGTGAGAGAGAGAGAGAGAGGGTGTGTGAGAGAGGGTGTGAGAGAGAGGGTGTGAGAGAGAGGGTGTGTGAGAGAGAGGGTGTGTGAGAGAGTGTGGAGAGAGGGTGTGTGAGAGAGAGGGTGTGTGAGAGAGAGGGTGTGTGAGAGAGAGGGTGTGAGAGAGAGGGTGTGTGAGAGAGATGAGGAGTGTGAGAGAGAGGGTGTGTGAGAGAGAGGGTGTGTGGAGAGAGAGGGGTGGGAGAGAGAGGGTGTGTGAGAGAGAGGGTGAGAAGAGAGTGAGATGTGTGAGAGAGGGTGTGAGAGAGAGGGTGTGAGAGAGAGAGGGTGTGTGAGAGAGAGAGAGGTGTGTGAGAGAGAGGGTGTGAAGAGAGAGATGTGAGTGAGAGAGAGAGGGTGTGAGAGAGAGAGGGTGTGAGAGAGAGAGGGGTGAGAGAGAGGGGGTGAGAGAGAGAGAGAGAGTGAGAGGAGAGAGGGTGAGAGAGATCGAAGAGGTGTGAGAGAGAGAAGGGGGGTGAGAAGAGAGAGAGGGTGTGAGAGAGAGGTGTGACGAGAAGAAGGTGACCGAGAGAAGGTGACCGAGAGAAGGTGACCGAGAGAAGGTGACCGAGAGAAGGTGACAGAGTGTGTTGGAGTATGCCTGAATGTGTGAGTATGTGTAAGAAAGTATGTGGAAAGAGTGCGTGTGTGTGTGAGTGAATGTGAGAGTGTAAAAGAGAGAGTGTGAGAGTGTTAAAGTGAGTGTGAGAGGTGAGTGTGTGAGAGAGACTTGTGAAAGTGTGTGTGTAAGAGTGTGGGAGACAGTGTGTATGAGAGAGTGTGAGAGACTGAGAGAGTGAGTGTGAAAGAGTGTAAGAGAGTGTGTGTGAGACTATGAGAGAGTGTGTGTGTAAGAGTGTGAGAGTATGTGTGTTTTGGAGAGTGCGGTGGGAGTGTGTGGGAGACTGTGTGAGACAGACTGTGTGTGAGAGACAGAGACTGTGTGTGTGACAGAAAAACCGTGTGTGAGAGAGAAACCCTGTGAGAGAGAAACCCTGTGAGAGAGAAACCCTGTGAGAGAGAAACCCTGTGAGAGAGAAACCCTGTGTGAGAGAGAAACCCTGTGTGAGAGAAATCCCGTGTGTGTGGGAGAAATCGTGTGTGTGAGAGAGAAACCCTGTGTGTGAGAAACCCTGTGTGTGAGAGAAAACGTGTGTGTGAGAAACCCTGTGTGATAGAAAAAAATGTGTGAGAGAAAAATGTGTGTGAGAGAAAATGTGTGTGAGAGAGAAAATGTGTGAGAGAGAAAATGTGAGAGAGAGAAAATGTGAGAGAGAGAGAAAATGTGTGTGTGTGTGTGTGTGTGTGTGTGTGAGAGAGAGAGAGAGAGAGAGAGAGAGAGAGAGAGAATGTGTGAGAGAGTATGTGGGAGGGACTGAGGGAGGGAGTATGGGAGAGAGTGTGTGTGAGTGTATGTGTGATGTTGTGTGCATGTGAGAGAAGTAAGAGAGTAGGAGGGTAAGAGTGACTGAGAGTGTGAGAGTGTAAGTGTGACAGAGAGTGTGAGGGAGTAAGAGTTGAGTGTGTGAGAGAATATGAAAAAGCACAAAACAAGCATGGGAGATTGTGAATGTGTGTGAGAGTGAGGTTGAGAGAGAAATTCTGCATATTGTGAGAGAGTGTGTGTTGTATGGAGCTGTGAGAGTTGAGTATGAGAGTGTGTTGTGAGAGTATGTGAGTATGAGGGATGTGACAGAGTGAGAGTGAGGATGTGTGATAGGAGAGCGTGAAAACATGTGAGGGTCTGTGTGACAGTGGGGATATGTGAGTGTACCATGTGTGATGTGAGTGTGAGAGCCTGTGATGTATGTGTGAAAGAGTGAGACTGTGTGAGTGAAGTATGAGTGATGTGAGTGTGAAGCTTGTGAGTGTGATGCACATATGTGCCAGCCTGAAGAGGCCAAAGGAGAACTCAGGTGTCTGCTCAGTCACTTTCCCCTGAAGCCTTTGAAGCAGGAATTGTGTCCACGCCCCCACAGCACTGAAGTCACAGGCAACAAAACCACAGGAGGCTTTTCATGTGGCTGCTGGGATCTGAACTCGGGCTCACAGGGCTCTGTTGTCAGGGTTTATTTATTTGCTTATGATCTGTGTGCTTGTTGGAGACGGGATCTCTGCGTAGACCTGGCTAGCCTGGAACTGGCTATGTGAGCCAATGTGGCCTTGAACTTAGATGTGCCTACTTCTGCCGTGTGTGTGTGTGTGTGTGTGTGTGTGTGTGAAAATGTTACAATGCAACCTATTTCTTAGTATACTAAACAAGAGAGAAACACAGAGAGAGAGAGAGGAAAATAAAGCAAGAAGGGAAGGAGGAAAAAGAGAAATTCAATGGTGGGCTTGGAGTTCTCTTTCCCAGCAGCCATCAGATGAGCCCCGCCCCTTTTACACTCAGCTGTCAGCAGCTCTTCTGATTGCCACTCCTGCCCCTCCATGCACACTTGGAGCCAATAGCTACTTTAACCCAAGATGGCAGGGAGGCACGTGACTCTATTTGAATTTAATTGACTACACAATGTTCCCCATGGAAGCCACTTCATTTACATCCTTGCCAACAGAATTCTTTTCTGGTTTTTCTTTTTAATTTACTGAAAATATTTGGTCCAAAACCTTTCCATCCTTCACTTGGTATAGGTATAAAGAAATACATTTCTCTACTTGATTTTTTTTAAATGATGCAATAGGTGAATTACCCCTTGTTAGGTTTCAAACCTGGGACAAACTGAGGTCCATTATCATATCATGTCCACACCAGATGGCTGGAAAAAAAAAAGGAAGGACTTGACTGCTCCCAGGTATGGTGGAGGAGAAGGCTTGTTGTAGATAAAAGGAAGAGCAAAGCCAGAGGCAGAGACATCTGAGAGTCCAGAGTGACCAGGACTGTGAGCCTGGCCATGGGAGGAGATGGGGGAGGGGAGGAGAAGGAGAAGAAAGAGGAGAGGGAGAGGAGATGCCAACCAAGTGGGGTGGCCTGGACCATAGACATAGAAGAAATGACCGAGTTATACAGAGGGCACAGGAGGTTGGAGAAGGAAGGGTGGAGGGGGCAGGAAGAGGCACAGGCCCTGGACTGGAGAGTTCAGGGTAGAGGGCAGAATAAGCTGGCAAACTTCTATAATAGGAATGGACTGAGGGGTGCAGGGAGAACCTAGAGGCCAGTGTCCACTTTGACATGTTAATGGGCATTTTAGACATTTGTCCCAGGTAGAAGACTGAACACCCCTCACCCTGGTACCAGCGAGGGGACCCATTGTCTCTGCCATACCAACACAAGAGCTTTGCCCTCAAGTGACATCCCTGGTCCTTGGGGAGCAGTTTCCATGCCTACAAATGCTTTTACTGATTTACAGAGCATTTTATCCTCCCAGGTTCCATCGTGGTCTATAACCACAGTTTTAGCCGGGCGGTGGTGGTGCATGCCTTTAATCCCAGCACTCGGGAGGCAGAAGCAGGCAGATCTCTGTGAGTTCGAAACTAGCCTGGGCTACCAAGTAAGTCCCAGGAAAGGCACAAAGCTACACAGAGAAACCCTGTCACAAAAAAAAAAAAGAAAAGAAAAAAAAAACACCACAGTTTTCAGAGAGATCATCTTTGTCATCAGCAGATCACGAAACCCATTTGGACTTCCCACAAGGCCCCAGTCAGTTTCCAGGGTAAGGACATTCAAGTTTGGGGACAACAGCAGCAGATGTGTCATTGTGTGCAGAAAAATCAGAAGCTAGTGCTTTCCATTCCCATCTGCTCCTTCCAAGTGTGTGCCTTCTTTCTGACCTAGAGAACTCCTATTCAAACCACAAAGCGCAGCCTAACACCTATGCTATCTGTAAGCTTTCTTAGCATCTCCTCTGA
>NC_051075.1:71780736-71813452 GCF_004664715.2 Peromyscus leucopus
GATCAGCAGCTTTTTCAATCAGAGGGAAACTTTCATTTTACAGTCATTGAGGACTTGGGAACACTCCCTGTGCCACCTTAGTGCAAAGCATCCAGAGACAATGGTAGTTTTAAATAAAACTTCATTGACTACAAAGGCAGGTGTCTAGTCAGTGTGGGCCCTTGTCCCTTCTTGGCTATCCCCCTTCCCTCCATCCTAAAGTCAGAATACACACAGAGGGGCAACTCTCACACAAAAGTTAGGGCAATAATCAGGAAGTGATCTGCCACAGTGTCACAGGTGAGAGCATGCTTCTTCAGCTTATAAGAATGCAGGGATTTCTCAGGAAGATGGGAGGACATTGGTAAGGAGTCTGTGACATGTTGTCTGTGTTGTGGTCATGCCTGGCACTTGGTTATGGTTATAGCAAATTTTTTCTTGCTTTTTTGTTCTTGTTTTTTGGTTTTTTTTCAAGACAGGGTTGCTCTAGGTAACAGTCTTGGCCAATCTGGAACTCACTCTGTAGACCAGACTGGTCTCGAACTCAGAGATCTGCCTACCTCTGCTTCTTGATTGCTGGAATTAAAGGCTTGAGTGACCACGCCTGGCTTTAGTGACCTTTTTCAATTCATAGCTTTCTATGTTGGCTCAGGTTTATGGTTTGCATTTATTAAGGACACATGGAGCTCTCCATCAACACTACATTGCATTCCTTTTGGTAAAGCCATTGCCCTGGCCCTGCTGCTTGTGTGCGTGTGCAGTGCATGTGTTGATGTTCAGGTGAGCTGCTCTAACTCTCTCCACCTTATCCCCCTGAGACAGCATCTTCACCAAATCTGGAGCTAGACTGGCAGCCAGGAAACCCCAGTGATCCTCCTGCCTCAGTTTTCTACTGCACTGGCACATGCATGACTGTGACTTTTTACGTGGGTGTTGAAGAGTCACACTTAGGTCCTCATATCTGTGCAGCAAGCACACTTACCTATGGAGCCATCTCCCCAGTATCTGTCTTAGTTTTCTAAGGAGAAATTTGAAAACTCTGGAAATGGCTGAAGCAGAGCCCCAGGGGCCAACCCAGTACCAGGAAAAGTGCTGTGAGGCTGGAGACTGTGGCTGCAGTGTGGGAGATGCACTGGGGATGAGCAGGGATGCTGGAGGGAGTACTGGGTCAGAGCAGGCAGAGGAGCAGCAGACATCAGAATCCTGGGATGACCTAGGTGTTGGGGACAAGACTGTGATTAGGGCTGTTGGAACATTATTCTCTGATCCTGTCTTTGCAGCAAAAAAGCCAGGCCAGCACCAGCCCTGGCTGCTGTAACCTGTCCCTAATGCACCTCTCCCTCTATTCCTTCAGAGTACATTCTCTATGATTGTCCAATTGTGGCAGTTTGGAAGTTCCCTCCAGGATCCCCTGACCCCCTTCTGCTATACTTTGACCTGTCTTCCCACCATATGGCAGCAACAGTCTGTGATAGTATACAAGGGGACAGACTCAAAGTTCTGGAAACTACTGGAACATACCGAGGTAAGTGTTTGGTACCTCATGGTAAAAGCCTCATTGAATGAGGTGTCAAATGGCCAATGCTTTTCACACTGTTTATACCCTAGTGCAGTTCTCTCCCTCTGTCTCTTTGTCTCTCTGTCTCTCTTCCTATCTTCTCTTTTTTATTTATTCTTGTGTTTATCACATAATGCATCTCCATCCTATTCATTTCCTCGTCCCTTTGTATCCACCCCCTGCCCTTGTAACATTCCCCCCAAAATAAAATATAAGGAAAAAAAATTAATCTCATCATGGAAACTGTAATGTGATACAGTGAGTCACCCAGTAGACACTTTATCCATATATCTTTACTTGCAAGTGTTCATTGCAGAGTCATTGGTCAGGTACAAGGCCTCCTCTGGTTTCTGCTACACTATGGATGCTGGACCCTCACTGGGACTCCTCTTGGTTATCCTGTTGTTGTCCTGTGTTGTGGAAATCCTGCATGTTTGGGTCTGCAGGACTGGCCCCTTGACATGCTCCACCAGATCACAGATAATGTTGATGTTGAGTTGGGCCTGGTTCTAGACCTGGATAGTTGTATGGTTGGTCAGCCCACCCCTCTCCTTATCCTCACCACCAGGCTGAACTCTCTTGCATCACTCTGCCTAGTTCACCCCTTGCAGCAATGAGCAAGGGGAGGGGACAGGTCTCCTGCTTTCAGGTCCTCAGGGTCAGCTCTCCCACACCTATACCTTCAGGGTCAGCTCGATTGTGTTGCCCAGGAGTGGCAGAGGGGATTTTCTTGCAAGTGCTACAGCTGATGAAGTGCATGGCCAGCTCTCTTCAGGGAGGGAGGGTCTTATCTCTCCTTCATTCAGATCGACAACTGCTCTACCAGGGCTCATTTCTAGTGGAGGATTTGGGGAGGGTGGTTGTGTGACAGAACTTTTCCTGGGGAGATAAAACACACTAGTCTACTCACCCCAGATAGAGAACCCACAACAGACCAAAGTACAGATACCAGCAAAGTCCATCTTGGTGAATCAATAAATTTTTATTGGGGTTACTTATAAGAATCTGGGTGAGGGGTCACTTACAAGAGCAGAAATGACTCACAGAGCTGCATCACCAAAGCCCACCCCAGCATGGATGACAGACAGCTCACAAAAGCCAGGACCTTGGAGCACACTGTTCAGCCTGCAGCAGCTCAACAGGTTGGAGAGTGTCCTTTCCAGGTGCCTCAGTTGGGCTAAACCCTTCCAGGCAGCCTGGCTGGTTTCTGCTTCTTCAAGGTTGCTACTCTTGTGTGAGAGTCTTTGGGGCTTAGCTCTGCTTCCTCTGGCATGAAGGAGCCTAGTGAATCTGGTCAGTTTTAGGGAGTTCTTGAAGATATTTCTGCTGTTGACTTCCTTACCTAAGGAGGAGGCTATTAATACAGCAGAGGAGAGAGGGAGAGGGAGGGAAGGAGAGAGAGAGAGAGAGAGAGAGAGAGAGAGAGAGAGAGAGAGAGAGAGAATCTGTGCATGCATGTGGGGACCTCTGTCCAGTGGGGCAGGTGTGGAAGTAATGCTTCCCTCTGACTACAGAATCCACAGACCAGATCCCCTTCTGCCCCTTACTTCTTTCTGCTGCCTCAAATCTGAATGGGTCATTGTCCTAGAGCTGACTAGATGTGTGTCAACCAGGATCCTGATGGCTACTCCCTCTCCTGCAGACTAGCACCATGGAGCAACTGGCCCTAACACTGGATGACACTGTTGGTCGGTAAGTCAGGCTCCAGCAGGTTTTCCCTCTTTAAAGGAAGGCACTGCTGGTCTCTCTCCCTGAGCTTTCTTGTTTGGCCAACCCTCACCCTTCTCCTTTGGACATAAGTTCTATGAGCTGACCCCCATAGTAAGCACAGGACATCACTGAATCAGAGTCACCACTCAGCATTGGAAACAGTTCCATGTGTCCAGTATTCCAGTTCAAGCCAAATAAACATAGTCAGGGTGTTGAAATGGAGGTCCCAAGACCACAGACCCTGTGATGGCAGTGATCAGACTAGAATCTAGTAACCTTGGCTCTCAAGTTTGATCACACTGGAGTGCTGTGTGGCATCTACCCAAGAGGACACATTGGGCATCTCCTCCAGCTTGGTAGCAGCTCTGCCTGTCTGAGTAGATGTTGGTCCATGGGCAGGACTTGAATTGGACTGACTGGAGAAGAGCCTTTGGATCCAGCACCCAGTTCTGCAGGGATTCCCTAAGCAGTTTCGCCATGGTCTTCTCTAGGTCTTTCTAGCCATTCAGACTCTGCCTTATAGGCCCTCACTGAAAGTTTTATGCATCTACTCCTCTGCTTGTTCCTCAGATTTCCAGTTTGTCAATCCATCCTGCCCTGTAGAGACCTGAACTCGAGATGATCTGCTTCTGGAGCCTGGCTGTGTCCTGAGTCTTCTCCCTTGCTGGGTACAGTTTGGGGTTTCTTGCCCCCATTGGCCTCTGATGCTAACTTCACAGATGGCCCTTCTGAAGACCCTACCTGCCTTTGAATCCCTCTCCTGGGCTCCCAGTGCAGCATGCACCTCAGGTGTCTCTGATCTGGAGGTGCCTCTGGAGCAGGAATGGATGGGGACTCCATGCACTGTCGATCTCTGAGACACCAACATAGGCTAGAAATTGACCTGGTGCTGGGGAGAGGATGCTGGCTCAGTAGCTTGAAGGCACCTTGGGATATGCACAGGGAACATCTGGTGTGCTTCTCCTACGTGTTCTCTTCTTGGCTCCTAGAAGTGATGTGACCCTAACCTCCACCCAGAAACTTGTTTTTAACTAATTAAACTTCACTGCTTCTACTTAGATTCTGTGTGGGGCCTATCTGTCTTTATCCGGGTTGTAGTACAGAAAGTGGATGCTAGATCCAAACATTACAGAAACATTTTGTGATTTCTTCTAGACATTTCCACAGTGGGAGGAGAAGTTACTGGTCCATTTTGGCATCAGGCTACCTTTAGGAAGGTCTAAAAGGGAGGCTGTGTGGGAGCTGGATGAAGCTGAGCTGAGAATAGGCTGAGAAGCTGTGGCATCACATGGAGGGAGGGGGAGTGGTCTGTGACCTACAGTGTCAATGCAGAAGGGACAGGAATCCACACAGAGGCTAAGGAGAAAGTGTCCTTGCACATGAAAACACCAGATGATCAAGGGAGCAGCAGAGAAGGACAGGTGCCAGGTGCTGTGGACATGTCTTTCCTCAGCTGGTCCACAGGAATAGGAACACCTCCTCTGACACATTTCACAAGAAGAAACTGTCAGCAGATAGAAGCTTCAACTTTCCAGAGAACTTATAAAGGTCCTTAGAGGGCTGGGGCTGGATTTTGGTTGGTCACATGCTCTCCTAGAATACACAATGCTCTACGTTGATCCCTCAGTATTTGATAATCAGGGTGTCAAACCAGCTCTGTGAGCACATGCTGGAATCTCAGCACTTGAGATCTAAAGACCAGAGAATCTGAACTTTAAGTTGATGCTTGGATACACAGTGAGTTGAAAGCCAGCTTGGGCTGCATGCGACACCCCCCGACTCCTCTCTCTCTCTCTCTCTCTCTCTCTCTCTCTCTCTCTCTCTCTCTCTCTGTGTGTGTGTGTGTGTGTGTGTTGTGTGTGTGTGTGTGTGTGTGTGCATGTCTATGTTTTGAGACAGGGTGTCTCTGTGTAGCTCTGGCTGTTTTAGAATTTACTATATAGACCAGGCTGACCTCAATTTCATAGATTCACCTGCCTCTGCCTCCTGAATACAGGGATTAAGGGTTCAAGTCACCACTGCCCAGCTGAGACCATCTTTTTAAAGGAAGTATTTGTAGGAAATAGAGTGAAATATCTTTATGACCTTGGGGAAGGAAAATTCCCAAACAAGACAACAGCAGCAGGCTGTAGGACCAGCCCTGGGACACAAGTTCACAAATGACTGGGGATTCTCTGAGGACAGAAAATGAGAGAGCAGCAACTCACACAAGTGGAGACAGGGACACAGGAGGAGGAGGGAGGTTTAAAACCCAGAACTGTTTCCCCTGTTCTGCGCAGAAACGTTGATGGGTTGGAGACAATTCTGTACTTAGGGAGATGTATAGTAGCTTCAGGAACAAGCTAGGAACCTCTCTGGGCCTTAACTGGAGCAGGCTTTCTGAAGTACACATCAAGGGCATTTGAATCAGATCCTGTATTTTCTTGGGATGTCCTGAGTGAGCACACAGCATAAACAGTAGCATCCCTGACATCTCTCCACTGAACTAGAGATGTCTCCAGACACGATCCTGTTTCTGTCATTTGGAAGTTGAGATTACTTCTGGAGAAGAGGTCAGTACAGGGAAGGTGTTTGGAGTCCTAAGGGTACCATGCAGCAGTCACCAAGCCCTAAAACCTGACACTGCCCCTTCCTATGAGAAGCTGAGTTGGTCCCTAGGAAACCCTCCTCCCCTAGTAAGTGTAGTTGTCCACTTGACCAGGTTCAGAATCACTTAGATTGCTATTGGGGCATGTCAAGGTGTGTCTTGAATGTGTTTTCAGAAAGAATGGAGACGAGCCACACTGTGAATGGGACCCTCTCCATGGACTGCAGGTCTGGTGGAACAAATAAGAGGGGAAGGACAAAGCCAGTTGAGATCCCACATCCCCCAGTTTTCTTCTGGGTCATCTATGAAGTGAACAGCTTTCCCTAACTGCAGGATCCTACTGCCTGGATGTCCTCCCCAAGTGAAGGTATTACCCAGACTTGGGGGGTTTTACTACTAAATACCTCTTCAGAAACAAACTGGAACACACAGACGGGTGCAGGAGTGGTCCATTCAAGCAGGGACTTGAGATGTCTAAGAATATGTTAAAGAGATTGGCTTCTTCTAGAATATGAGACATAACAAAGCCAGATGTGGGAGAGAGGAATTGGAGACCTGCATTAGTTCACTACTGTGACTAAGACCCTGATGGAAATGACTTACAAAAGAGAAAGAACTTGTTTTTACTCCTGTGGGGCATGTGAGGAGCACTTCAGTACATATCATTGCAGTGGGGTGTTCTTCTGTAAGGCAAATGTGTTACCCTGATTGGTCAATAAATAAAACACTGATTGGCCAGTGACTAGGCAGGAAGTATAGGCAGGACTAACAGAAAGGAGAAAAGAAAGAACTGGAAGGCAGAAGGAGTCACTGCCAGCCGTCACCATGACAAGCCGCATGTGAAGATGCTGGTAAGCCACGAGCTATGTGGCAAGGTATAGATTTATGGAAATGGATTAATTTAAGCTATAAGAGCAGTTAGTAAGAAGCCTGCCACAGCCATACAGTTTGTAAGCAATAGAAGTCTTTGTGTTTACTTGGTTAGGTCTGAGCGGCTGTGGGACTGGCGGGTGACAAAGATTTGTCCTGACTGTGGGCAAGGCAGGAAAACTCTAGCTACATATCATGGCGGGCCAGGAAGTAGGGAGAGAATGCATGCCTGTTTTCTCTTTCCCCTCTTTTATTTAGACTGGATGTCACAGTCCATGGAATGGCACACCTACCTTCATGGTGTTTGTCCCCTCATATCCTCATAAACACCCAAGAGGTGTGTCTCAGTCTCCCAAGTGAGGTGAATCCAGTCATAAAGGAAACCATCAGATGATGAGAGAGAAGGAACCAAGTTTCAGCCCCGCCCCCCGAGGCTTGTGAGATGTATTGAGCAAAAAGAGCAGTTTGTTAAAAGCACAAAAAGCTCCAATATGTAACAAAGGCTATGTGTTTTCCTATGAGGAAAATAACCTTCTCAAACACTACTGAAACCAAGTCACACACACACACCCCTCCATGGAAGGCTTGTGAAATGTATTGAGCAAAAAGATCAATTTGTTAAAAGCACAAGAAGCTCCAACATGTAACGAAGGCTGTGTGTTTCTTATGAGGAAAATAACCTTCTCAAATACTACTGAAACCCTAAAGAGAACCCAGCAAGTTAATTGTTCATAATAATTCATAATAATTCAATCTTTACTTGCATATAGAGTCAGAAAGACAGCTCATGGAAAATCACTGAAAACACACTGTGAAGCAGATTTTTAAACATCAATAATGGCTTACAAATAAGCCTTAAATGTGAAGACAGAGCCGGGCGGTGGTGGCACATGCCTTTAATCCCAGCACTCGGGAGGCAGAGGCAGGCCTGGGCTACCAAGTGAGTTCCAGGAAAGGTGCAAAGCTACACAGAGAAACCCTGTCTCCAAAAACCAAAACCAAAAAAAAAAAAAAAAAAAAAAAAAAAAAGTGAAGACAGGCTGTGTTTTAGTCCCATGAACTGGGCATTTCAATTTTATACATCAGTTTCTTCATATATCAAATGGTTTCATTACAATAATGAAGGCAGCAGGCAAGGATTGGGGGTAATAGCTTGAGACAATATTACCAAAACTTTAGGTTACTATTATTTATTTTCCAAACTAATTTATGAATAAAATAAAACAAAACAAAAACCATTGTTACCTACATGATCTGATTCGGAAATGAATGTGAAAATTGTGTGTATGAGAAAAGGTGGGAAATCCTTGGCTGAGAAGAGTCGGAGAGCAGAGTAGAGTTCTGGGACATGATCCAGTGTCTCCCAGCAGGCACTGCCTCAGCCTGAGGCTGCTATAGGTCTGGGCAGCAAGGCACAGGAGAGACTGGGAGAGAAGAATGCACACACAGGAAGGAGCACACACGGGAATGGGAATCACAAATGAATTATGGGAGAACATGGAGTCCAACATGCACCACTTTGGCATAAAGATTAGTTTGTGCTAAAGCTCCTGACAGGCAATGAGTACAAGCACCTCTGTATCTTCTTTCTTGCTGAGCCTGACAAGAAAGAAGCCAGCCCTACACCAGAGTAAAGTAACATTGGTAACATCAAGGATGGGGATCCAGCCTCACTGCTAACTTATCACTGAACTACTATCTGAGGAGAAACAGGAAGGACAAGGTTATCCTGGCTCATGGTTTGAAGAATACAGTCCATCATTGTGTGAAGGCATGGTGGTGCATGTCTGTATGATGGCAATAAAGTGAGGTTTTCTGTAAACATCTCAGTGGATCAGGAAAGAGATCAGAGCAGAAGCAGGCTGGGTTCTGACACCCAAAGGCATTCCCTCTTATAGCAAACCCCTTGTGTATTAAGTTTTACCTCCTAATGGTTGCACAGCCTTGCAAAACTGCTCTACTGGCTGAGTGTGCTCAAACCCATGAGCCTGTGAAGGATGTTTCACCCTTAAGGCAGACCACAGGCTGAGAGAAATGTCTGCAAGTCTCCATCTTATGTTCTCCTCTGCAATCAGCTGTCCCTGCCCAGGCACCTGGCTTGTCACATTTCCACCATTTCCATTTCTTAGTCCAACTTTAACTATTCACCTCTGTTTACCTGGATCTCCATTTCCTTATGAGGGCTCATGCCCCACGGGAGATTTTCATTAAATATATGTGTGTTCTTTTCTCTTATTAATGAATTTTGTGTCAACTGAATTCTCCTGGAGGGCCAAAGGCCTTAAAGATAGAGGTGATATTTTGTTTCCCTCATACAATTGAGGTGGCCTTTCATGGTGTTGATAAAGGATACATTAAGCAATGTATTATTTGTAGCAATTTTTAGTTTTAATCCCAACAATCCAAAGACAGGAATGGGTAGTTCTCTCTGAAGTCTTAGGCCAATGCCTGTTCTGCATAGTGATTTGCAGGCCAGCCAGGGCCAAGTACACATTGAGATCCTACTTTAACAAAAAATGAAAAGGTAACAATTGGCAAACCAGAAATTTTAAAACAACTAGGCTATGTGGTTATACACTTTTTCTATTACTACACTTTTTCATATGAAAATGAATCACAGATGGACTAATGATTTAAAGAAAGGAAATTACAAAGCACTTATGAAAACATGACTCCCAAATTAGAGAAACCCCTTCCAAGAACATTAAGGAAGGACCACACAAAGCAAGCATGTAGAACATGTGATTGAGTAATTAAAAAATGAAATTTTTCTTTAGAGCAGGAAGAAAAACAAGTATCAAAAAATGTTTCAAAGCCCTAGAAACCAGTTACCCACAGTAAAAGGACGAATGCAATATGCGGATAGACCTTCCTTAAATTTCTCCCCTGAATACAGTGTGCAGAGCCCTTTCCAGTTCCAACCTCCCCATCCCTTCCAACCTTGAACACCCCAAACCCATCTGCACACACAGTCTTCATGCCCCTTCTTCTGAATTACTTAAAAGGCAACATGCCTAATATGGCAGAACCCAATTTGCCTTATTTTCTAATCTAGACAGAAAGATAATAAACAGATAAAAAGACAATCATGTTTTCATTTTGAATTCCTAACCGTGAGCCCCAGAAGTCCACAGTCCCTACAGTTCTGTGGTTTTGCTAGAATGTTTAATTTTTATGAGTCTCAGATGGCCCTTTGGTTCCTCTCTTAGATACCTCATGCTCACCTTCAAACCCTTTGCTAAAACCCAGTAGACTCAACTTGGAGTCCACGTTCCACCACTGGAGACCTGAGCTTGTCTGGATGTATCCATCACCTTCCTCCCATGATGTCTGAGAAACACCCACATCAGAAACACATAGCAACAAGAGATGTGGTATCCATGGGCAGGAGCCCCCAGTGCTCAGGGCAGGACACTGGGCCATGCCTCAGCTCTCTTCAGGAAGTCTGCTGGTTCTCTGGAAGTCCTGACTTCCATAGTCTGAATTAGTTTCCCAGGACTGTCCTACTAAGTGCCACAGACTTGTGACAGCCGAGTGTGGACTGGAGAGGGAAGCATCAAAATCTATAGAAAAGCAGCCTTTGACAGAGGGGGTGCAGAAGCCCCTCCCCGCCTGGGCTTCCCCTGAGGAACAAAGTGTACCTGAGAAACACCTGTGATACACAAACCTGTGAGAACAGGGTGCTATGTAAATGTCTACAAAGGGCCATGCCTTGGAGGCTTTAATGTATAATGTAGTGAAGGGTCCAGGAATATAGAAATATAAAATTATAAACTTAAGAGATAAAAGCTGACAGTCATCAGCTCTAAAGGTAACTGCTAACAATGGCTGTCTGCTTTACAGCAGCTCCGCTGTCATAGCCAGGGGTGAACTTTAACCCCTTTGTCCCTTATAGCCAACAACTGCCTGGACCAAAGTTAAATTCTAAGAGTTGTTCCTATGTGACTCCTAGCATGCACCCCACACCCAATACTATAAAGGGGCCCAGTACACACCTCCATTGCCACAGCCTGAGAATTCCTACACTGGCTGTGTTCGCTGCTAGATGATATACTTTTGTGCCCCATGGTGTTTTATAATTAATTTTTTATTTTTTTATTTTTCTGGAATAAAGTTTGCTTCTGGTTTAATAGACTTTGGTGGTCTGTCCCTCATTACTGTGAGATCCCAGATCCAACCTTGGTGACTAAAACCGGGATCTCTTGCAATACTGGTTTTGGGGTGAGCACCCCAAGTCTCTCGCAAACTTATTCTACTGGTTTTTGGCCAATCAGTAATTTTCTGGTTCTGGTATCTGGTCTGCAAACAGACTGGAGCTCAATGAGCGTAGGTGAATGCACCCATGACCTATGAGCTGGGGGGCAGAGGACACTTGAAATGCTTCTCTGACAATTGGGTTGCTTATCTGCAGCCCTTTCAGACTGGCTTAGGACTGGTAGGTTTCTGCGTACAGCTTTCTTCTCTTCATGAAGCAGCCTGCAGCCAGGGAGAAAACCAATCCCCCACCCCATTTTTGCAGATACCACAGTCTAGGGAATACCAAGGAGGAGCCCAGAAGGGGAGGGCAAAGGAGCCTATGAGGCCAGGCAGCTTGGGTGGCCACTGCCAGCCGCTTCTCCTGGAAACACCAGGGTCAAACAGCGAGGAAGCAGCCCCATCAGGAAAGCATGAACGGCCTATGCACCGCCCAACACCCCCCCTCCCTCGTTTAAATGTTTAAATGCATGAAGGTGGCCACTAAATACTTATTTTTAAATGTATTAGTCAACTATGTTTAGCAATACTGGCTGCAGCCCTTATTTACTGCCCAAACTTAAAAAAAAAAAAACTCTCCATGTTCTGATCATTGGGTCTGATATAATAAAGGTAAATAATAGTAATATTAATATTTTAAAATTATAGTATAAGCTCATATATCAAGACTTATAAATTGCTTATGTATATGGTTTAAATCTATGTAGTTTATAACAAAATTTGGCTTTAATCTTATGACAAAGGGCTTATAATTAAAGTTCCATTCATGGGTACACCTATGTGGTTCAACTCCTGTTTAAAATAGATATGCACATATATGGCTTAAACTTCACTCTCTCTCTCTCTGTAAACACACACACACACACACACACACACACACACGGCTGGATTTCATTATGCATATATGCTTATAATTTAGATCCAGTTGTTTAAAAAAACTATTGCTAGTTTCAGATGCTTAATGTTGGTACAATGTTAATAAAAATTTCAGAATTATTCTAGTTAGGGTATATGCATATGTTTTTGATCTTATTTAAAATAATATAACCATACAACATATTCTAGACTACTGAGGGAAACCACAAGAAAGATTTTTGGTAAAAATTTCTATGTTGTCTAGAAAGCTAGACAAAAAGACAGAGGGGATATATACTATATGCAATGATTAGGAATTAAATCTTAGTACACAAGGGGTTTGCCAGAAGGGGGAATGCCTTTGGGTGTCAGAGCCCAGCCTGCTTCAGCTCTGATCTGTTCCCCAATCCATCAAGATGTGAGCAGGTTTCACATTCTTGCCATCATGCCTTCACACCATGATCCTTCAAACCATGAGCCAGGACAACCTTGTCCTTCCTGTTTCTCCTCAGATAGTTGTTCAGTGATAAGTCAGCAGTGAGTCCGGATCCCCATCCCTGGTGTTAACAATGTTACTTTACTCTGGTGTAGGGCCGGCTTCTTCCTTGTCAGGTTTAGCAAGAAAGAAGATACAGAAGGTGCTTGTCTTAACACAGAATAATCTTTATGCCAAAGTGGTGCATGTTGGACTCCATGTTCTCCCATAATTTATTTGTGATTTCCATTCCCGTGTGTGCTCTAGAGAAACCTAGAATTTAAAAAAAAATTGTTACACAGAGAAACATTGTATCAAAAACAGACCAAAACAAAACAAACCAAACACAAAAACTCAAACAAACAAAAACAAAAAAAGAAGAAAAAAGTCACTATAAACTGTAACCAAGTGGTAGGTCTCTTCACAAAGCAGAAAACATGTCACAAACTTCTTACCAATTTCCTCCTATCTTCCTGAGAAATCCCTGGAGTTTTATAAGCTGAAGACCCACACCCTCACCTGTGACACCATGACAGATTTCTCAATTGTCACCCTAACTTTTTTTGTGAGAGTCTGCCCCTCTGTGTATCCTGCTTTAAGTTGGGTGGGAAGCACTAATATGGCCAAGGGAGTCTTCCCAAGTCCTCAATGCCTGCAAAATAAAAAGTTTCCCTCTGAGGCCTCTGATTGAAAAAGCTGATGATCCTTGCTGAGATCACACTGAGAAGGTCCTGTCCCAACCTGCAACTGTATGTGGGATCTCACACTCACTCTCACATACATTAGCACATACATACTAATACATACACTTACACACACACATACACTCAGGCACACACTCAGACATATACACTCACACATATACTTACACACACACTCACACACTCAGATGTACACACTCACACATATACACACTCACACATATACACACTTACAGGCATAGGTGAGTGTGTAAATGTTGTGAGTGAATGTGAGAGTATGTGAGTGTATGTGAAAATGTATGAGAGTGTATGAATGTGTGTGAATGTCAGCGTGTATGAATGCAGGAGTGAATGACAGTGTTTGTGAGAGTGTGAAAGAGTGTATGTGAGAGTGCATGAGAGAAAGTGTGTGTGAGAGAGTGTGTGTGAGAGACAGAGAGAATGTGAGAGATATAGTGTGTGAAAGAAAGAATGAGTGTGTGAGAGTGTATGAGACAGTATGTGTGAGAGAGTGTGTGAGAAAGAGTGTGTGAGAAGTGTGTGAGAGTGTGAGAAAGAAAGTGTCAGAGAAATAGAGTGTGAGAGTGTGAGAGTGTGTGAGTGTGTGAATGTGTGAGAGTGTGAAAAATGTGTGAGAGAGTTTGTGAGACAGTAATGTGAGAGGGAGTGGGAGTGAGTGTGTAAGAGAGAAAAAGTATGTGTGTGAGAGAGACAGTGTGTGAGAGAGACTGTATGAGAGTGTGAGAGAATGTGTGGGTGTGAAAGTGAGTGTAAGAGATAGTGTGAATGTGAGAGAATATGAAAGAGAATGCATGAGAGAGTGAGAGACAGAGTGTGAGAGTGTGCATGTTGTGAGTGCCTGTGTTATAAGTATGTGAGAGAGATGTGAGAGTGTGTGACAGAGTATATGTGTGACAGTGAGAATGTTTATTGGAGAGTGTGTGATGTGAGTGTGAGACCATGTGAGTGTGATGCACATATGTGCCAGCCTGAAGAGGCCAAAGGAGAACTCAGGTGTCTGCTCAGTCACTTTCCCCAGAAGCCTTTGAAGCAGGGATTGTGTTGACGCCCTCACAGCACTGAAGTCACAGGCAACAAAGCCACAGGAGGCTTTTCATGTGGCTGCTGGGATCCAAACTCAGGCTCACAGGGCTCTGTTGTCAAGGTTTATTTATTTGCTTATGATCTGTGTGCTTGTTGGAGACAGGATCTCTGTGTAGACCTGGCTAGCCTGGAATTGGCTATGTGGGCCAATGTGGCCTTGAACTAAGAGAGGTGTGCCTGCTTCTGCCGTGTGTGTGTGTGTGTGTGTGTGTGTGTGTGTGTGTAAATGTTACAATGTGACCTATTTCTAAGTATACTAACTGAGAGAGAGACAGAGAAAGATAGACAGACAGACAGACAAACAGAAATAGGAGTGAATGAAGGAAGAAGGGAAGGAGGAAAGTGAGATCAATGCTGGGCCTGGTGTTGCAACCTGGGATCCCAAACTACTCAGGAGGTTGAGGCAGGAGGATCACAAGTTCCAGGCCTGCCTGAAGCACAAAGTGAGTTCCAGTGTCACTCCAGGGGGTACTTCCTGTCATGTGTCCCTTAGCCACAGCTTTGCCTGGGGACCTCAGGTTCTCTCTTTCCCAGCAGCCATCAGATTAGGCCTGCCCCCTTTAAACTAAGCTGTCAGAAGCTTCTGACTCCGTGAGTCTTGACCCTTTGGGGGTTGAAAACATCTTTTCACAGGGGTAGCCTAGGGCCACCTGTATGTTAGATGTTTGCATTGAGATTCAACAATGGCAAAACTGGAGTTATTAATTAGCATTGAAAAAGTTCAGATTTAGTGACTTGGAGAATGTTTCTCCTTACTCAAGATCTTTTTAGACTTAAGAATGTTGTCTAGCCTCTGTGTCTTTGCTATATTTTTAAGCTTAAGTGATCTGGATAAATTGAGTCATATAAATATTTTATATCAATATTTTGTTTTGGTTTCTTTACTGAATCATATTTGATACTAGAAGATCTTCATTTCACAATCATTGCTTTTAAGGTTATTTTTTGTATATTGTTAGAGAATATAAATAAATAGTCAATCATAAATAATCAAGTAGTTTAATTTTAGACATTCTAAGCACTTATATAATTAATTAATATATAATTATAAGATATAAAGATAAGCTTAATATATAATTATAATATATAAAGATAAGCTTTACCCAGTCCCTTGTGTGTGTTTTCAGGGTTGAGCTTAAAACAAATAAACTTTGTCTATTCAGATTTTCCTGACACCACTCATATGTCAGAGATCTGCAGAATATGGTACTTAAAATGTTCATCAAAAACTTATTATATCAAACAGGCTCCCAGATCTCAGCAGTGACCCAAGGTCCCCAAAGAAGATTATATACAGGACTCCACAATATCTCTGCCTGGATTGTGGCAATGCTGACCACAGGGCAAGAGCTCCCAATGAAACACATACTTCTAGGGCTTGGCACAGACCGTGGACAAGCAACAGGACACTGGAGAATTGACTGCACTCCCTTTGCCTAGACAACATAAGATCAGTCTTCTCAATGTCCCTATTCTACAGAAGAAACTCACTCCTTATATACCTGGTGGCTAAAGATTGATGCTGTTCTGATATTTCTGCCTCCAAAACTGTGGAGACCTGGGTAAGGCTAACTGGATATTGGATGGGTCTCTGTCATTTTTTATAGAATTCAAAGCTCCTTGGTTTGCACTCAGATATAATTTATCCTTCTCAGATCTCTGATAGTACCGACAGCTAGGCTAGCTATAACTTTGTCAGCTTAGCAGCATCAGACAACCAGATCCTTCTGCAAGGTATAGTCAGCAGCTTGTTAGCATATATTAAAGAAAATGTTCTAAGCTACAAAAGTTTAAATAACTCATAAAGCTTTAAATATAGGTCTAAAAAAGTTGTGAGGATATGAAAGCTTATAAGCTTTGAGAGTCTCAAAAAATAATTTAAGATATAAATGCAAATTATAAAAATATAAATAAATGATTTAGATTATAAAAAATACACCAGGTTGCTCTCCTGTTCTATGATATAACATTTCAGAGCTTAACATTTAATAGTCCTGATAAGCTGGTAGAGCAATGACTACTTACTGTTCAGTCACAAGTGTGGTGATATTGTGTTCCCCAAAATATTGTGCACCCTAATAAACTTATCTGGGGTCAGAGAATGAAACAGCCACTAGATACAGAGGCTAGAGAATGGTGGCACGCACGCCTTTAATTCCAGCATTTCAGAGGCAGAAATCCCTCTGGATCTCTGTGAGTTCAAGGCCACATTGGAAACAGTCAGGCATGGTGACACACATCATTAATCCCAAGAAGTGAGCCTTTAATCCCAGGGAGTGATGGCAGAAAACAGAAAGATCTATAAGGCATGAAGGCCAGAAACTAGAAGCTTTTAGCTGGTTAAGCTTTGAGGCTTTTGAGCATCAATTCAGCTGAGATCCATTTGGATGACGACTCAGAGGTTTCCAGTCTGAGGAAACAGGATCAGCTGAGGAACTGGTGAGGTGAGGTAGCTGTGGCTTGTTCTGCTTCTCTGATCATCCAGCATTCACCCCAATACCTGGCTCCAGGTTTGATTTTATTAATAAGACCTTTTAAGATTCATGCTACACACAAGCTCAACATTTTAGATTTATTTTAGTTGTTATCTAAATATTTCTAAATATAAACTAAAAATGCTTCTCATCAGGACAAAAATCTCTGTCTAATTTATACCTGGCTGTCTGGACAGAAGAAAAATGCTCATGCTTTTAACCAAAATCTGTAGTTCTTGTTGGGACTCAAAGTTATGAATCCTCTTCTGTTTTGCAGATACCCATTACCTGCTTTGTCTATAATACAGATTTCACTACATATTGGTAATACTAATGTATCTAAAACTTCTAAGTCATTTTGTAAGATAGTTTATATATGCTGAGAGGATTAAAAATGTCATAAAATTAGCATCCATCCACATCACAGAGGGCAGAAGCACTCCAGATAAGTACAGCTTAAATTTTCTCTACTTGTCTATTCCTAAGGATGGTATACTTCTGTCTTCTGGTCTTGGGACTCCTGCCCTTGCCAATTACTTATATTATGGGTCTAAAAGTTACAAATAAATTCATAAATTTAAACTTCTCTTCCTTGTGTAAAATTGTCTCTACAGGTTTCCACTTGGCTGACAGATACCTCCAAGCTTCAGTTGCTGACTACACTGCTCTGGACTTGCTAAAACTTGACATGGATGGACAGAGCCTATGTGATTGATCCTTGTTTCTATAGCTGGGTCAGTCTTATGCAATCTGATGCTTCTGATAAGTGCCTCATTGCCTATATTCCCTCCTTACCTTTGACTAGCCTTTTTATCCTTCCTGGGCCCTGACCAACTACATCCTGATTCAGCTTGAAGTAACTATAGAAGAGAATACATTCTCCCTGCTCCCAAAACAGGTTAAAAGGCCAAGATGAGGGAAAACTCCCTGGCATAGGGGGGTCAAATTGTTTAACTATAATGCCCATTGATATACCAAGAAAATGGGCCCTGGGTTGTCAATTGATAGATTCATAGATTCACTAACTAAAATAATCCTACAAAATTATTTTTTGTAAATAAAAAGACACACTTTTTATACAAAACCAAAGAGATTATTATAAGGCTTAAAATTATTTTTTATATAAATCATTCAAGACCATAATCTGGCTCATATTCAGACCTAGAAGTATCAAAGATTTGATTCTGGTTATACCTGAAGGAGGGCTTCAGTACACACCTCCATTGCCACAGCCGGAGAATTTAAACATTGGCTGTGGTCTCAGCTAGCTGATAATCTTTTGTGCCTTCAGTGTTTTATATTTTATTTTACAGAATAAACTTTGCTTCTGGTTAAACAGACTTTGTGGGTCTATCTCCTATTATTTCGAGACCCCAGAGCCAACAGGTGGACACACAATTCAGTCCTGCTCTCCCTGAGACTACTTTAAATCTTTACTCTCAAGGCTCTACTTCCTCAGCTTGGTGAATATTCCACACTATGAACAACAGACATACTGGCTCCCAGGAAGTGTCTCTTCTGCCATGGCTGATTACAATTGCCAATTTGATTGGATCTGTAATCAACTAAGAGATGCAACTCTGGGAGGGTGGGGCTGTTAGGGAATTTCCCAGAAGGATTACATAACTGGGAATGACTGTCCCCAGAGTGATTGGCACTTTCTGACAGTGGCTAGATATAAAATAGTCTGAGGAAAAGGGTGGGCATGGTGGCATGCCTTTAATCCCAGCACTAGGGAGGCAGAGGTTGGTAGATCTCTGTGGGTTTGTAGACCAGGGTGATCTCCATGTCAAATTCCAGATGGTCTGGTTTCCCCTGCTCATCTTTGCTCCTTGCAGGTGAGGGCATCTACCTTGATGCTGTCCTGCTGCCATCCTCCTCTGCCCTCTGAACCCTGCAGCTTCAGCCTTCCAACATGGAATGAAGACCAGCAGCTCTCCAGGAATCCTCTGGCCTCTAGCACCATCACACTGAGACTGTGGAGACATCCAACCTCATAGACTGAGTCCACTGGGTTCTCCATCCCTCCAGAGAGCAGCCAGCCTTTGTTTGGTGACCCATATTGTGTAGGCAGTCTAATGACTCCTTTTTGAGAACCCCACTACTATTTCCTCATCAGATCCTCTGCCTGCCCCAGCCGCATGTCTCTTCTCCCTCTGTCACCACCGATGGCAAGAGGCTCTTCTCATTCCTCGGTCTCACCAAAAGGGACTTCATTTGTAGTTTGCTTGATTTTTCTGTGAAGGAATATACTCATGTGCTTCTGCAATCTAAGCTGATATCGAAGGATTGGAAAATGAACACTCCTTACACCCAAATAAATATAGCACATGGTACTCCATTTGTAACTGTGATAGCATAAAAAGATATTCTGGTGATACATTGCCCCCTCCCCTTCTGTATTGAAGTATTAAAACAAAATGAGCCCCGATGAATTGGCATTTCCCAACAATCTTTTACTGGCAGAAGGAGGCCATGAGCCTGGTGCCAACCAGAAGAGAAGCTAGTATCCAGGAAGATTTCATACATTTCCAACAACTTCAGACCACCTTCAGGCCAGACTGATGGGCAGAACCACACCCCACTAGAGACTGTTAGCCATGCACAGCCGTGGTCGCTATAGAATTCTTAATCCCATGTTAAGACTCCCAGATAGATTCAGGTCGTCACTGAATCTCTGTTCCCATTCTTACAGAATTTCTTTTTTGACTTTTCATCATTAGGTATTAATTGGTGAAAGACCCTAACCTTTCAGGCTTACACCCCCAAGCCCCAGGAGAATAAGGAACTAAAAAGAAAACTAGTTCCAAGGGCCACCTGACTCAGCCATTATTCAACCTGTAACAATGTAACAATGTAAAAAGATTTCTGTTAAGAGCTGTGCTCAACTGTGACTGGGGTAGTTGCAAGTATTCCAGGAAGGACCACTGTGACCTTTGTGTAATCTCCACTCCCGCCCTGATAACCCCCTTGAGGTTTCGGGAAGAATGTACCTGTTGACATGACTGTACCCACTCTGAGATCAGACCATGATCTTGTGAAACGAAATTGTATAGGAATTGCAATCTTATAGCTTTTGTGTGTTTTTCCTTTAAATGCACCCATGTGGCTGCAGTAAGATGCAGCTCTTGCTCTTAGGAGCAGAGTTTGCCCGTCTGTACAGGCACTTCAATAAACCTCATGCTGTTGTATCAACTGGACTGGAGTCTGGGTTGTTGGGGCGCCCCCTCACGAAGTAGTATCCTGGGTCTGGGGTCTATCAATTGGTCTATTGAGAAGGGTACTATAACCTGGCTTGTTAGGAGGCTGCCAGGGTTCAGGCTCTGACCCTAAAAGTCTCTCTAACACATTTATCTGAGTAGCTTCAGTGCAGGTAATTTTGTATTTTACTATATAACACCTATACCAGCTATCAAAGACTGTAGCTTATGATTCAAATACAGTCAGGCATTATTTTTAAAAATAAAGTTTTATTGAGCACAGCCACACTCAGCATTTATGTATTATTTATGGTCCTCACAACAATGGCAGAATCAAATAGCTACAACAGAGACAGTGTCCCATAAAGCCCCAAATATTTATTTTTCTGGCCCTATATAGAAAAATTTGGCCAATTCTTGCCCTAGGCTTCTAACTTTAATTAGTTTCTCTTCTCTTATTCTTGTCCCCTCAGGGTCCATCGTCTACACAGCAGCTGGAGGTCATTCAGACTCCATTACTTCCTGGCTTCATGAGGCTCTTAGGATAAATCTTTGTTCTGACCATCAAGGCCCAACTCTCTATTCACCTGCTCCAGGCTCCATGTCCAACAGGCATAGGGCTGACCCTTGGCTGCAGGATGTCACATCTCCCCCTCCTTACATGGGTGCTACCATCCCAGAGAGGCCTTCATAGGGTCCTGCTCACTGCCCTGTTTCCTCCACAGCTCTTTCTTCTTACATGCCGTAAATGTTTTGTCTTCTCTTCTGGTTCTGAACCAAAGGCAGAACCCAGCAAGTGAACAATGCTAGTCAGAAAGGCAGATTTTAGCCACACACAGGCCAGGGACCCCAGGAAAACAAATGCTGCTTGTCTTGTGATTGGCTTGTTTCAGAAATTCAGATAATGAGCACAACCTGCTTGCAAAAGTACAACTAAGTTAAAGACTGCAGTTGGTTTGGAGATAGGAGAATCAATAAAGCATTTTTATTGAAAAATTATTTAGTCTTTATTTTATGTGTCTTTATGTTCTGCCTGCATTTAAGTCTGTGTGAAGGAGTAAAATTACTTTGAGCTGGATTACAGACAGTTGTGAGCTGCCATGAGGGTGTTGGGAATTCAGCCCTAGTCCTGTGGAAGAGTAGTCAGTGCTCTTAACCACTGAGCCATCTCTGTACCCCACCCTTGGCTCTTAAGACAGAATGAGAGAGGCTCGCTTTATGCTCATGAAAAGGCTGAAGAGATCAGAAACAAAAAGATTGACAGTTTCAGTGACTTCTGGGACAGACTTTCTCATCACACCTTTGTGAGGATTTGGCTCTTTTTCTCACTTGACTTCGTGGAAAGCAATGTAGCTTCAACTGCCCACTCTAGCCTGGGTGACTCCATGCTGGTGTGGTCAGGTGGCCTTCCACAGGAGTCCATCCTAAAGGAAAGCCTCTTGCAAGTTTCTCATTTCTTTGCTAAGATTTGAAGGAGATACTCTATGATGATTGTACAACTAGCATACTGTAATCACTTTAAATAATTGTGTGTGGTATATGTGAAGGATGTGTGAACACACATGTTGGTGTTTTGAGGACAGAACCCTAAAGACACCATGCTAAGTGAAACAAGTCAGTCACAGCAGGACGAATCCTACATGACTCTATTTGTAGAAGATCCCTAAAGCTGTGCAAATCATAGGAACAGAAAATGAAGTAGTGATTGCAAGGGGCTGTGGAGGGCGGGAAGTGGGAAGTAATCATTGAAAAGGCATGCAGGGAAAAAAGTTCCTGAAGCCGGCTGTAAAACAGTGCTCATAAAAGTAACAAAATCTTCAGTGTTTTCAGTGTTTTTGATCTTAGCCACTCTGACAGGTGTAAAGTGGTATCTCAGAGTTGTTTTGATTTGCATTTCCCTGATGATTAGGGATGTTGATCAATTCCTTAAATGTCTTTCAGCCATTTGGGTTTCCTCTGTTGAGAATTCTCTGTTTAGTTCTAAAGCCCATTTCTCAATTGGACTGTTGGTTGTTTTGATGTCTAATTTCTTGAGTTCCTTATATATTCTGGATATCAGTCCTCTGTCACATGTGGGGTTGGTGAAGATCTTTTCCCATTCTGTAGGGTGTCGCTTTGCCTTGTTGACCGTATCCTTTGCTCTACAAAAGCTTCTCAGTTTCAAGAGGTCCCATTGATTGATTGTCTCAGTGTCTGCGCTACTGGTGTTATATTTAGGAAGTGATCTCCTATGCCAATGCGTTCAAGACTACTTCCTACTTTCTCTCCTAGCAGGTTCAGAGTAGCTGGATTTATGTTGAGGTCTTTGATCCACTTGGACTTAAGTTTTGTGCACAGTGACAGATATGGATCTATTTGCAGCCTTCTACACGTTGATATCCAGTTATGCCAGCACCATTTGTTGAAGATGCTTTCTTTTTTCCATTGTACACTTTTGGCTTCTTTGTCAAAAATTATATGTTCATAGGTGTGTGGGTTAATGTCAGGGTCTTCAATTCAATTCCATTGGTCCACATGTTGGTTTTTATGCCAATACCAAGCTGTTTTTATTACTGTAGCTCTATAGTAGAGCTTGAAGTCAGGGATTGTGATGCCTCCAGAAGTTGTTTTATTGTACAGGTTTCTTTTAGCTATCCTGGGTTTTTTGTTTTTCCATATGAAGTTGAGTATTATTCTTTCCAGGTCTGTGAAGAATTGTGTTGGTATTTTGATGGGGATTGCATTGAATCTGTAAATTGCTTTTGGTAAGATTGCCATTTTTACTATGTTAACCCTGCCTATCCATGAGCATGGGAGATCTTTCCATTTTCTGAGATCTTCTTCAATTTCTTTTTTCAGGGACTTAAAGTTCTTGTCATATAGGTCCTTCACTTGCTTGGTTAGTGTTACCCCAAGGTATTTTATGTCATTTTTGGCTATTGTAAAGGGTGATGTATTTCTAATTGCCTTCTCAGCTTCTTTGTCCATTGTATATAGGAGGGCTACTGATTTTTTTGAGTTGATCTTGTATCCTGCTATGTTGCTGAAGATGTTTATAAGCTTTATCAATTCCTGGGTGGAATCTTTGGGGTCACTCAAGTATACTATCATGTCATCTGCAAATAGGGAAAGCTTGACTTCTTCCTTTCCAATTTGTATCCCCTTAATCTCCTTATGTTGTCTTATTGCTCTGGCTAGAACTTCAAGTACTATATTGAATAAGTATGGGGAGAGTGGACAGCCTTGCCTCACTGAAGACACTTTATGCTGGAGAGGATGTGGAACTAGGGGAACTCTCCTCCACTGCTGGTGGGAATGCAAGTTTGTACAACCACTTTGGAAATCAATATGGCGCTTTCTTAGAAAATTGGGAATCAATCTCCCCCAAGATCCAGCTATACCACTCCTGGGCATATACCCAAGAAATGCTCAATCATACCACAAGAGCACTTGCTCAGCTATGTCCATATCAGCATTGTTTGTAATAGCCAAAACCTGGAAACAACCTAGATGCCCTTCAACTGAAGAATGGATAAATAAATTGTGGCACATATACACAATGGAATACTACTCAGCAGAGAATAACAATGACATCATACGGTTTGCAGGCAAATGGATGGATCTAGAAAAAATCATCCTGAGTGAGGTAACCCAGACTCAGAAAGACAAATATGGTATGTACTCACTCATAGGAAGATGCTAGATGTGGAACAAGGATGACTGGACTGCTACTCACATCACCAGTGAGGCTACCTGGAAAACGGGACCCCAAAAAAGACACGAAGAAATGGATGAGATCTACATGAACAACCTGGTCATGAGTTGGAACAATGAAGAGCGACGGTCGAGGGAAAGAGAGTGGGAGATCCTAGCTGGATCAAGAAAAGAGAGGGAGAACAAGGAATAGGAGACCATGGTAAATGAAGACCACATGAGAAGGGGAGGAAGCAGAGAGCTAGGGAGGCCCATGGAGATCCACAAAGATACCCCCGCAAAAGACTGCTGGCAATGGTCGAGAGACAGCAGGAACTGACCTACTCTGGTGATGGGATGGCCAGACACCCTGATAGTTGTGCCATAAACCCCATCCAAGGACTGAGGAATCTGGATGCAGACATCCACGGCTGGGCCCCTGGTGGAGCACTGGGAGTCTAATTAGTGAGAAAGAAGAGGGTTTATATGAGCAAGAATTGTTGAAGCCAAGGTTGGATAAAGCACAGGGACAAATAACCAAATGAATGGAAGCACAGGATCTATGAACCAAAGGCTGAGGGGCCCCCAACTAGATCAGGCCCCCTGAATGGGTGAGACAGTCATTTGGCTTGATCTGTTTGGGAGGCAGCTGTGCGTTGGTGCCGGGTCCTGGGCTCGTTGCATGAGTTGGCTGTTTGAATCCTGGGACTTATGCAGGGACGCTTGGCTCGGTCTGGGAGGGGGGACTGGACCTGCCTGGACTGAGTCTACCAGGTCAACCCCGGTCCTCAGGGGAGACCTTGATCTGGAGGAGGTGGGAATGGGGGGTGGGCTGGGCGGAGGGGGAGGGAGGGGGCGAGAGGGGGAGAACAGGGGAATCTGTGGCTATTATGTTGAACTGAATGGTGTTGTAAAATAAATTTAAAAAAAAGTAACAAAATCTTACCATTCCCTTAGAAGTGGACTAAAGGTGTATTTCACATCAGGCAGTATTAATCACCATAAGTTTGGGGTTGGGCACATGGATCAGTTAGTCATGTCCTTGCCTTGAAGACATAAGGACCTGAGATCAGACCTCAGCATTCACATCAAACCTGGGCATATTAGGAGACATGTGTAATTCCAGCACTGTGGAAGGGGCAGGGGCAAGGGGACCCCCATGTCATGAGTCTCAGGGTATCCTGTGACAAGATGCCCAGGTTCTTGTTATCTCAAATTGCAAACTGGACAAGAAACAGAGGGACATTTGAAAAAGCACAGGATGCATTGTACAGAATAGGAATGGGCTTCAGAAATCTCATCCTTCCAGACAGAGGCCTGAGTGCATAGTTGCATAGTTTCTTGAGTAGAACTGACCATGTGAGGCAGGGGCATTGACTGATTCCTTGGAAATTGACAGATGAGATAGTATATAATTTTAGGTGTCCTGTTTGTACATACAAGGGCCATACATAATTTATATATATTTACATATTTATATTTAAATTTATTTATATTTAAATTTATATATATATATATATATACATACATACATACACACACACACACACACACACACACACACACACATACACACACCCTGTCAAGTATACACACGAGATTGTAAATAGGTTTGTTTTTCCCCACCTAACGGGTCACAAGGACAGACTTGACCTCAGAGTTTGTGTCATACACTGGGTTAGGTAGACCTTATTCCTCACACCAGAAGTTCCTGACCACAAATTACCCACAGGTGTGTAGGTGCTCAGTGTTGCTCTACCAGGAAGGGACAGCTAAGGGTACCTTGGGTTTCTGGGTTGTCCCTGTGTTTGCCTACCTCTCCTGG
This sequence comes from Peromyscus leucopus, assembly GCF_004664715.2. Lineage (NCBI taxonomy): Eukaryota > Metazoa > Chordata > Mammalia > Rodentia > Cricetidae > Peromyscus > Peromyscus leucopus. Next base: position 71,806,001 of record NC_051075.1, read on the forward strand.
GGCATGCTGGACAACTAGTCTAGACAATCAGTGATCTCCAGGTTCAGCAGGAGACCTTGTCTCATAAAGGAATGTGGAAGGGGAGAGGAAGATACTGAAGTTGACCTCTGACCTCATGCACTCGAACACATACACACAGGTGCATGCACAGCACACATGCATGTCTCTGAAGCCACCTTCACACAAGAATCATTTGCTCTTCCCTCACCCTGTTCCAGTTTCTCCGGGGGTTTTAAATTTTTAAACTCATCTTTCAGAGCAGAACCTGCATGTTCACAGCCCTTGTTTTCCGGCTGCTGCAGCCACAGCACCCAGTGCAGTCATGGCAGCCAGATGCTATCAAACAAGAGTCCTGCAAAGGCCTGCTCCTGTGCTGTTCTCACCTGGACCCCAGCCTGTAAGTCATTCTAATGAAGCCTATGCATATTTATATATTATATGTGTCTGTGTGCATTCGATCAGTTCCAGTAATCCTTTAGAGATCCCTGATACAGCTGTCTCCTGGGTGACTTAGATCCCATCAAGCTGACAATCAAATTAATGACCACAGGTGGCCATGCTTTGAATCCATCCAGTGTAGGTGAGAGGGATGAGAGACTGCAATGAGAGGAGGTGGATTTCTTACACAACTCTTTTGTCGGATGCTCAGAGCATGTCACTTTCCTTACCCAACTGCATCTTCAGGACAGCCCTATGAACTAAAGTCATATGGAGCTGGGGAGCGGGGTGACACTAAGTCCTTTCTTTGTATGGTGTCCCTGCTATTCTGGGATCTACTCACAAGGTGTGAGGACCAGCAGGGCAGGAAAACCACCAGGGGACAGGGCATAGGCTAGGATGTGACTGCAGGCCATGGATGTAGGGAGGGCATCTGGTTGGGTTGGAGTGATGGGGGGCAGTTTCTCATGAGGGGAAGATCTCCTGGGATTGAGAACAGGAGCCACATGTGGAATGGAACACCAGGTGCCTTCCGGGAGACAGCAGGGCATCTTGGAGCTGAAGGTATTCAGAAGGTATTCAGGGAGAAGGTCGGATGATACTAAGGGAGCCAGAGGACCAGGCCTGACCAACAAGGATGATTCTTGGTTGTTGCTGCTAATGGTTTCAAATCATTATTCCAAAAGCACTGGGGTTTGAGAAGTGAACTTTGTAAAACTTTTGAAGTCCAGCCTTATCTCCAAAGTGGAAACACATGAAATCCCCAGACATTCCCTTTCAGCATTCTTACTGGGTGACCTGGTTGTTCCCTTATGTACTAGCCTTTAGGCCAAGGATTGAAGCTGATTTGGCATAGGTTAGGTAACATTTAATCAGCAACATACAGTATTTACATTAAAGGAGCATCTGAACACACAGATGTATGGGTACTTCTGCATGGAGGGATCCCACAAAAGGACAATCTGAGAAATCATTAGCCCAGATCTATTGTGTGGCCTCCTGCTCTAGTGAGGCCCCCAGGTTCCAGGTTCACATTCCCTGGCTGCAAGCACCTGGGATTTGAGGAGGCGCATGCAGCTCTCAGACCTTATGCTGCTGTGCAACCAAGCCTAAGATTGTTGGGTAAGTGGGGGTTCTCAGGTCAAGTGGGTACAGGCACAGCACCTTGAGAGATGGCAGATCTGGGCCTGGCCAAAGTCAAGTTCCAAGGCCTCGCTCCTCATGGTGTGAGACCCTCACTCTCTTCTCTAAGATGAAGAAGGAGGCTTAGACAAAGATATCTTAATATAGATAGACCCAGGCCAGTTTCAAGCTCCCAGAAATGATGGCAAAAGCCCCAGGAACTTAAAAGTACAGCCATCTGGAGCAACTAATCAATAAAAGAGTGCCCCAAATGCTGGACAAAAGGGAGGCCATTTGGCAGTGACTGATTAACCTGGGATGTCCCAATGCCGGAGATGGCACTTCTCAACTCCGGAGATGGGCTGTAAAAGTTCTAACAGAACAAATGGACAAACTAAAATAAGATAACACTGAGGCCAAGGAAAATATAGCCAATTAAAACTGTACCCATACCATTGCTGTGAATATTGCTCTATATAAATAAAACACTGATGGCCAGTGACCAGGCAGGAAGTAGGTTGCCAGGCAGGAAGTTGGTGGGACAAGGAGAGAGGAGAATTCTGGGAAGTGGAAGGCTGAGGAGGGAGACACTGCAGCCACTGCCAGGACAAGCATATGTAAAGACTCTGGTAAGGCACCAGCCACATGGCAAGGTATAGATTTATAGAAATGGGTTAATTTAAGATAAAAGAACAGTTAGCAAGAAGCCTGCCATGGCCATACAGTTTATAAGTGATATAAGTGTCTGAGTGATTATTTTATAAGTGGATTGTGGGACTGCGGGGCTTGGGGAACCTGGAGAGAAGCCCTCCAGCAACATACTATCTCCTCCACAACCTAGGGGGACTCGTGGTTTTTGCCTTTAAAAAGCAAATCTTACAAAGAAAGAGCAACACCTGCCTGCCTCGCTGCGCTGACCAGTGAGTACTTGAGACAAGTTCCCTGTTGTGGCTTGAAATGGAAAGAAACCTTGCTTTTGCATTCTGGACATCCTTGGTATTTGGTGGTCTCTGGGGGTGATTTGGGCAACAATGGTACATGTGTAGCTGAGGGACCAAAGAAGGATGGGCAAGTTCAAAAGGCAGACATTGGTTGCACTGAGGACCAATGAAAAAGGCTGAGAAGTTAGTCAGCTCAGCGACCACTGGCACAGAGAGAAGATGGTAAGAACCAGGCTCTTCTCAGGCACCACTTCCCTGTGAGGCAGTAGAGCTCAGGGCCAACCAAGGTAGCTGAGGGACTACAAAGCATGAGCAGCGGCATCCTCTGGCTAGTGTTTCTTCTTGGAGCCCAGTGTGGAGAAGAAAGAAAGGGACCAGCAAAGTGAATATAAGAACAAACTTCTCTCCTGTGGGCCTGGGGGAGACAAGGGAGACAGGAGCTGCAGGACCTGGGGAAAGATGAGAAGGGAGGTCAGAGACACAGAGGAGGGCCAGGCATTGGGGCTGCTGGGGGGCTGCTGGGGGGCTGCTGTGGGGCTGCTGTGGGCTGCTGGGGGCTGCTGGGGGCTGCTGTGGGCTGCTGGGGGCTGCTGGGGGGCTGCTCAGTTGGCTCCCGATGCTGAACCTCGTATCTTATACCAGGGCAAACACCAACACAGTGAGAGGTGGGTGAGAAAAGATGGAGCAACTTGCCTCTGTACAAGTCACCCAGTGCTTCAACATAGCATCTATGGCTCCCCGGCTGAGCTGGTAGGATGGCCCAGCAGCCCCTTCTTGATAGATGACTGATTGTGAACAATGGTGACTGGTGGGCCCTGTGACCATGGTGGTAGCTGGAGCTCCTAAGGTGGTAAAGAAAGTGACATGGACACTTGTGGGAAGGTTGTCCCACCCTGGACATCTCTGAAGGCAGCTGCTGGGCAGGGGTTGTCATGGATTTCACAGAAAATGGCACTCCTTCTTCCTGAAGGAGCCCTGGTTTGCTCACCATGTCACGGGATGATATTCTTGTGATTCCATCTTTTCAAGTAACATGTCCTCTACGACATTGAACTGAGGGTGGGGAAGGAGAGAGACAAGGGTGATCAGCCCCAGCCCTGAGAATTCCCCTTCCACTCTGGCTCAGCTTTCTTTAGCCTGGGGCAGCACTGGTACCTGAGTGGGGGATGAGGGACTACCCTTCTCCACTGGTCTCAGTCAGTGACTGCCACAGGGGTTTCTTGTTCCCAGGAGTGTGGCTGAGACTTCAGGAGATGGCCTTTTCTATTTCTCCAACCTGCTTAAAAACAAAACAAACCAAAACCACATCTGCAGTTAGTTTCCTTTCCATTAGCTTAGCTTCTGGTACTAGCATGGAGGGACACAGAGCTTGCCCAGGCTAGCCCCAGGGGGAGAGCAGGACCACTCAGATTACTCCACCCACTCAGTCCCTGGGGTCAGCTGTGCTTGCCTCGATGTGGTACACTATCTGCCAGAGGATGGAGTCACTGCCTCGTTACTTTGTCCCTGCGTAGAGTTGCCACATTAAAGGCAGCTCATATGCCTCCAGCTGTCTGGGAGTCATAGCAGACCCCAAGAAGACATCTTCTGGGCCAAGGGCACCTGCAGTTTTTCATCATTCTGCAGAGCAGGAACAGAACACACCTTTACCTCCTGCTTACCACAGTCAGGCTCCCCCAGGCACGACAACCTGAGTCCATCTTCTCACTTGGCAACGGGGGCTGACCCAATACACTGAGCACAGTTACTGCTCTTGGTTTCATCCTGTAGGAGATGATCTTCTCTTTCTGTCGTGTGGAATCCAGGAATCTACCTGGAGTCTTCATGATGAGTGGCAAACACCTGTACTGGCTGAGCCATCTCTCCAGCCTAAGACAGCCTTTTTGTTTGGTTGAGACCCTTCAACTGCTTGGATCACATTAAGGAGCCAATCTGCTTTACCCAAAGTCCACTGACTTTATGTGAACTCTAGGTTGACAGGTAAATTTGGCCACCTCAGTAGGTGATCTATAAGAATAGCAAACCTTGGGGAGGTGGGTAACACTGTAAGTTGTCAAGACCCATTTTAAAGCTATAGTTGTTATGGACTGAAGTGTCAGCTCAAATATAGGCACATTGATTGCCTGAAAAGATTGAGCCCAGAGGCAGACATGGGTATGCATGCTTCCAAGTTTACCATAGAAGTGAAAACACTGTACAGCAGGGAAGGCCCTGGCCTTAGGAATTGCATGAAGCTAACTGGATATCTGGATATATTAGTTACTTTTTTGTTGTTATGATAAAACATCATGACAAAAGGCAACTTGGAATGTAAGAGTTTATTTGTGATTTATGGTTGCAGAAGTATACAAGTCAATTATGGCAGGCAGACATGGAATAGGAACATGATGGTGAGAACTCTCAGATGGTGGTGGCATACACCTTTAATCCCAGCACCCAGGAGGTAGAGCCAGGTAAATCTCTGTGAGTTGAAGGTCAGTCTGATCTAAGGAGTGAGAGTGAGGACAGGCATCAAAACTACATAGAGAAACCCTGCCTCAGAAAAAAAAGGTGAAAGCTCACCACTTCAACAGCAAGCATGAAGCAAAGCCAGAGAATTGGAAGTGATGAGGTTTCAACTCTCAACTCCTGTCCCCATTGACTGCTTCCTCCAGCAAGGCCACACCTCCCAAAACTCCCCAAATAGTGCCTCCTTCTTGGGACTGAGTGTTCAAATATCTGAGCCCATGGGGGACATTCTCATTCAAACCACTATAAACTCAACTAGATGTTGTTGGTTTTACTCTTTTGGGGAAGCAGTGCCACTACCCAGCCCTCAAATAAATCACACATGGAGGCTCCTTCTTAAGTATAAATGCTGTTCCCTAGCTAGGCTTGTTTCCAGCCAGTTTTTCTTAACTTAAGCCATCTATCTCTTGCCTCTGGGATTTTCCATTTCTCTATTTCTGTATGCTTTCTTTCCTTCTTAATTCATGTCTGGCTGTTTAGATGGGTGGCTGGCCCCTGAAGTCCTTCTCATTCCTCTCTCATTCCTTCTACCATTCTCCAAGATCTCCTTCTATTTCTTCTCTTTGCCTGCCAGCACTGCCTGTCCTTTTTACTGCCCAGGACATAGTAGTACATGTCAGCCATGATGTGGACAAGGATTAGCTAGAGGACAAAAGGCCACCTTCTGTGCACATCTCTTCCTCCCAGGGAGACATTCTGAGCCCCCACCTGGCCCACCCGCAACTCTAGGTCCTCAGTGAAAATTGGCAGCAAAGTGTGAGAGCCAAGAATAGGTGAGTCACAGGTTCCCACGGCCATGCACCTCACTTGAGCTATGCCATTCATGCCTCAATTTCTTCATTTGTGAAATGGGATCTGCAGGCTCTAGTCTAATGATGCAGTGCCTAGTGGCTTAGGGTCATTATTGCTACAAGGAAACACCATGATCAAAGGTAAGTTTGGGAAGGGTTTATTTGATATACACTTCCACATTATATTCCTTCACTGAAGAAAGTCAGGAGAGGAACTCAAACAGGGCCAGAATCTGGAGGCAGAAGCTGGTACAGAGGCTAGGGAGGGTTGTTGTTCATTGACTAGATCTACGAACTTGCTTGGTACACTTTCTTATAGAAGCCAGGACTACAATCCCAGGACCCCAGTGGGCTGGGTCCTCCTCCATCAATCACTATTTAAGAAAATACCCAACAAGCTTGCCTATAGCCCAACTGTAGAGAGTCATTTTCTTAATTTAGGCTCCCTCCTTTCAGATGACACTAGTCTGTGTCAAGTTGACATAAAACTAGCCAGGAAATGCCTGACCTGGGGCTAGGGGTGGAAATCATTTGGTAGATACCTTGGCCTATCACATGCAGAGCTCTGGGTTCGATGTTTAGCCCCACATGGACCTGGGCAAGCTGATGTAATCCCAGCACTAGAGAAGCTGAGGCAGAAGGATCAGGAATTCAGGGTCATGCTCAGCTACAAAGTGGGTTTGAGGACAACTTGGGATTCAGGAGACACTTCTGAGAGAAAAGAGAAAAGGAGGAAGTATGAGAGAGGGAGGAGGAGGGAGAGAAATGGCTGACATGGCACAGGTGTTCCCCATGTTCTGGGGTGGGAAGAAAAGAATCTGGCTTACGGTTTTCAAGAAGGAAAAGAATATATTGACCAGGTCTTCATGGCACATGGTGCTGCCATCGTGAGGTTACTTTATGACTGTCCTCAGAAAAGCTGAGGGGATGTGCTCAGGGCATTGCCCTGTGGGTAGTCAGACTTCGAGGTCAATGACCAGGCTAGCCAAAAGCTCCAGCTTCCCCTGTGAGACTCAATCACAGTTTATATGATTTTAGTCACAAACATCTGAGGGGTGAGGCTTTGTTTTCCTGAAGGAGTTTAGCTCAGGTTTGTCTTGCCTGGAGCACCCCTAAGGCATCTGTTATCAACTTGTGGGTTATGACCCTCTTGCAAACCTTTATCTCCTACAGTATTTATATTACAATTGAAAACAGTAGCAAAATATCAGTTATGAAATAGCAACATAAATAACTTTATGGCTGGGGGTCTCTACAACATGAATTGTATTAAAGGGTCACAAACATCCAGAATGTTCTGAGCCACTGCCCTAGATCCAAGGGGTTCAGCTAGGTTCCTGATGGACACCTGATGGAGAGGTGGTGATCAGGGCACACAGAGAGAGAGCCCTGCAGAGGGCTAGCCTGAGGAAACAGGGCACCTGGTGAAGCCGGGCACCTGTTTCCAGGGAGGTGAGCTCCTGGCCCAGCTGCAGAAGAACTGGGTTTCTCATGCCTCACTCTCCCCACCCCTGCTGCAACCTGTGGTGAGTTCTCCACCCTGCCCCTGCAAGACTACATTTTAAGGAAGCAGCCAGCTCAAAGGGTCTGCACTATGGCTGCCTCTCCGCAGAGGACTCCACCACTCACTTTGACATCTGTATGCCTTGTTT
>NC_051075.1:71813952-71832311 GCF_004664715.2 Peromyscus leucopus
AGCTTTCTCAGCATGCTCCTCTGACTAGGCCCTTTACTGACAGGTAAGTCCGGCCTTACCACAAGGGCCCCCTGCATCTGTGGATAAGCTTGTGCCTGTGGGGCCTCCAAGCACGGGCTTCTGTGGCTGATGCATGGGTGAGGACATGGTCCTGTTCACAGACCAGTATCAGCTGTTTTCTGAAATGATGATAACATCCCCCCAACACACACACACCTTTAGGCCACAGGGACAGTGGTCAGGGTACAGCCTCCCTAGAGCCCCCAAACTCACCCGGTTAAGAGTTGGATGGTAAGCTCTAAAGCCCAGGCTCACAACCATCCAGAGTCTCCTGTTCTCATCCTCATAGAAACCAGGACATACACAGTACAGAACGACTGGGAGAGGCCCCAGCAGAGAGGCAGCCATAGCACAGAGCCCTGTGAGCTGGCCACTTTCTTAAAATGCAGTCCTGAAGGGCACGGTGGAGAACTCATCATAAGTTGCAGCAGGGGTGGAGAGAGTAAGGCATGAGCTACCCAGTTCTGCAGCTGAGCCAGGAGCTCAACTTCCTGGAAACAGCTGCCTGGCTTCACCTCAGGCTAGTCCTCTGCAGGGCTCTCTCTGTGTGCCCTGATCACAACTCTCCACCAGGTGTCCATCAGGAACCTAGCTGAACCCCCTGAATCATGGCAGTGGCTCTCAGCCTTCTGAATGTTTACAACCTTTTAATACAGTTCCTCATGTTGTGGTGATCCCCAGCCATAAAATAATTTTTGTTACTATTTCATAACTGTAATTTTACTACTGTTGTGAATTGTAATGTAAATCCTTTGGGAGATAATGGTTCGCAAAATGGTCACCACCCACAGTTTGAGCACCCTAGGGGTGCTCCAGAAAAGACACACCTGAGCTAAATTACTTCTGGAAAACATCCCACACCCCTCAGAAGTTTGTGATCAAGATCATATAAACCATGACTGAGTCTGGCAAGGGAAGCTAGGGCTTCTGGCTAGCTTGTCTTTGGCCCCAGAGTCCGAGTCCACATGGGGCCATGTCCTGGGCACATCCCCTCAGCTTTTCTGAGGGCAGTCATGAAGTACCCTCATGATGGAAGCACCCTGTGTCCTGAAGACTGGGTCAATATGTCATTTTACTTCTTGGAAATTGCCAGCCAGATTTCTTTTCTTCCCACCCCAGAATATGTGAAACACCTGTGCCAGGTCAGCCATTTCTCTCCCTCCTCTTACCTCCCTCTCATCCTTACCTCCTTTCATTTTCTCTCAGAAGTCTCTTGAAGCCCAAGTTGTCCTCAAACCCACTTTGTAGCTGAGGATGACCCTGAATTCCTGATCCCCCTGCCTCAGCTTCTCTAGTGCTGGGATTCCATCAGCATGCCCCATTCTATGCGGGCCTGAACATCCATCCCAGAGCTTTGCACATGCTAGGCCAACATTCTACCAATCAATTTCCACCCCTAGCCCCATGTCAGGCATTTCTTGGCTATTTTTTTGTCAACTTGTCACAGGCTAGAGTCATCTGAAAGGAGGGAGTCTGAATTGAGAAAATGACTCCCTATGACTGGGCTGTAGGCAAGCTTGTAGAGGATTTTCTTAATTAGTGATTGATGCGGGACAGCCCAAGCAATTGTAGGTGGAGCCAGCCCTGATCTTGTGGTTCTGCATTCTGTAAGAATGTGTACTGAGCAAGTCATGAGATCAACCAGTAAGCATCACCTGTCCACAGCCTCTGCACTAGCTCCTGCCTCCAGGTTCTGGCCCTGTTTGATTTCCTTTCCTGACTTTCTTCAGTGATGGAGTATAATGTGGAAGTGTATATTAAATAAACCCTCCCCCAACTTGCCTTTGGTCCTGGTGTTTAGTCACAGCAATAGTGACCTTAAGCCATTAGGCACTGCATCTTTAGACTAGAGCCTGCAGATCCCATTTCACAGATGAAGAAACTGAGGCATGAATGGCTCGGCCTGAGTGAGGTGTCTGGCAGTGGAAACCTGTGACTCACCTGTTCTTGGCTCTGATACATTGCTGCCAATCTTATCTGAGTCCCTAGAATTGCTGGGGGCTCAGTTAGAGGCTCAGAATGTCTCCCTGGGAGGAAGGGATATACACAGAAGGTGGGCCTTTTGTCCTCTAGCTAGTCCTTGTCCACATCTTGGCTGACAGGTGGCAACATATCCTGGGCAGGAGAAAGGATAGGCAGTGCTGGCAGGCAGAGAGAAGGAATATTAAGAGAAATGTGGGAGAAAAGTAGAAGGAATGAGAGAGGAAAGAGAAGGACTTCAGAGACCAGCCAGCCAGCTAAACAGCCAGACATGGAGTAAGAGGGAAAGAAAAGGCATACAGAGATAGAGAAAGGTAAAAGTTCAAAGGCAAAAGATAGATGGGTTAAGTTAAGAAAAGCTGTCTGTAAACAAGCCAAGCTAATGCTGGGCATTTATAATTAAAAATAAGCCTCAATGTGTGATTTATTGGAATCTGGTTATGCCATGTTTGCTCCCTCTTAAAGTAAAAGAAGATAGTTTATTGTTGATATTGTAGAAAGACATCTGAGAGATCTTAACCCTTTTAAGAACAATTTAAAAATTTTTTAAATATATGAGGCTATGGAACATTTTACAAATATTTAAATAAATCATAAAGGTTTAAATATGGGTCTAAAAATGGTTTGAGGATATAAAAGTTTATAAGCTTTGAGGATCTCAAAAATGATTTAAGAAATAAATGCAAGTTATAAAAATATCAGTAAGCCGGGCAGTGGTGGCGCAGGCCTTTAATCCCAGCACTTGGGAGTCAGAGGCAGGCGGATCTCTGTGAGTTCGAGGCCAGCCTGGGCTACCAAGTGAGTTCCAGAAAGGCACAGAACTACACAGAGAAACCCTGTCTTGAAAAACAAAAACAAAAACAAAAATCAGTAGATGATTTAGATTATAAAAAATGTTTCAGATTGATCTCCCATTCTATGATATAACAGTTCCAAGCTTAACATTTAATAGACTGGTAAGCTGGTAGAGCAATGACTACTTACTGTTCAGTCACAAGCTCAACATTTTAGAATTATTTTCATTGTTATCTAAATATAAACTTAAAAATGTTTCTCATCAGACCAAAAATTCTCTGTCTAATTTATTGCTGGATCTCTGGACAGGAGAAAAATACACAAAAATACACATGCTTTTAACCCAAATCTGTAGTTTTTTTTTTTTTTTTTGATTTTTCAAGACAGGGTTTCTCTGTGTAGCTTTGCACCTTTCCTGGGACTCACTTGGTAGCCCAGGCTGGCCTCGAACTCACAGAGATCTCCCTGGCTCTACCTCCCAAGTACTGGGATTAAAGGCGTGCGCCACCACTGCCCGGCCAAATCTGTAGTTCTTATTGGGACTCAAAGATATGAGTCTGCTTCTGCTATTTTGTAGATTCTCATTACCTTCTTTGTCTATGATAGGGATTTCACTACAGATTATAATAATACTAATTACACTAATTAGATACTAATGTATCTAAAACTTTTTGTCATTTTGTAAGATAGTTCATATAGACATCAGAAGGTTAAAAGAGTCATAAAATTAAAATCTACTTCACAGAGGGCAGAAGGACTCCAGATAAGTACAGTGTAAATTTCCCCCACTTGTCTGTTCCTAAGGATGGTATCTCTCTCTCTCCTGGTCTAGGGACTCCTGCTCTTCCCAATTACTAAGACGATGGGCCTAAGAGTTCCAAATAAGTTCATAAATTTAAACTTCTGTTCCTCTTTTAAAATTGTCTCAACAGGTTTCCACTTGGCTGACAGACACCTCCAAGCTTCAGTTGCTGAATACACTGCTCTGGACTTGCCCAAAACTGATGTGGACCAGCCCAGCCAATGTGACTGTTCCCTGAATCTAGAGCTAGGTCAAATCAGATGCTGCTGACAAGTGCCTCATTGCCTAAATTCCCTCCTTACCTTTGACTAACATTTTAGCCTTCCTGGGCCCTGACCAACTACGTCATGATTCAGCTTGAAGTAGCTTAGAATAGAATACATCGTCCATGCTCCCACAATAGGTTAACTAGGCCAAGGCAAAGGAAAACTCCCTGGCATAGGAGGGTCAAATTGTTTAACTATAATGCCCATTGATATACTAAGAAAATGGGCCCAGGGTTGTCAATTGATAGATTCATGAACTAAAATGATTCTACATTAAGATAAGATAGTTTTCCTTCTTTATGCAAAAAAGAGTCGGGCGGCGGCGGCGGTGGTGGTGGTGATGGCGCATGCCTTTAATCGAAGAACTCGAGAGGCAGAGCCAGGCAGATCGCTGAGAGTTCAAGACCAGCCTGGACTACATAGTGAGTTCCAGGAAAGGCACAAAGCTACACAGAGAAACCCTGTCTTGAAAAACAAAGAAACAAACAAACAAACAAACAAAAAGATTATTATATGACTTAAAATTTTTTATATATAAATCATTCAAGATCATAATTTGGCTCATATTTAGACGTAGAAGAATCAAAGATTTGATACTGGTTATAACTCAAGGAGGGAATGAAGGGTCCAGGAATATAGAAATATAAAATTATAAGCTTAAGAGATAAAAGCTGACAGTCATCAGCTCTAAAGGTAACTGCTAACAATGGCTGTCTGCTTTACAGCAGCTCCTCTGTCATAGCCAGGGGTGAACTTTAACCCCCTTGTCCCTTATAGCCAACAACTGCCTGGACTAACGTTAAATTCTAAAAGTTGACCTACTGGATTCCTAGCATGCACCCCATGCCTGATACTAAAAAAGGGGCCTGGCACCTGCCTCAATTGCTACAGCCTAAGAATTCAAATATTGGTCTGGTCTCAGCTAGCTGATATGCTTTTGTGCCTATTGTGTTTTATAATTTATTTATTTTTTATTTTCTGTATTAATGTTTGCTTCTGGTTTAATAGACTTTGGTAGTCTGTTCCTCATTATTGCAAGACCCCAGACCCAACAGGGGGACACACAATTCATCCCGGTGACTACACTGGATCTTTATTCCCATGGCTCTTCTTCCTCAGCTTGGTGAAAAGTTCACCCTATGAACAACAGACATACTGGATCCCAGGAGGTGTCTCTTATGCCATGGCTGATTCCAGTTGCCAACTTGATTGGATCTGTAATTAACTAAGAGATGCATCTCTGGGAGGGTGGGCTGTGAAGAAATTTCCCAGGAGGATTAGCTTACTGGGGAAGACTGTCCCCAGAATGATTGGCACTTTCCAACAGTGGCTCAGATATAAAGAAGTCTAAGGGGGAAGGGCAGGCATGGTGGTTTGCCTTTAATCCCAGCACTGGGGAGACAGAGGCATGTCAATCTCTGTGGGTTTGTAGGCCAGCCTGGGCTACATAGCAAGGTCCAGGATGGTCAGCACTATGTAGAAATAAAAAAGGAGTCCGAGGGGAAGCACTGCTGGTTTCCCCTGCTCATCTTTGCTCCTTGCAGGTGAGGGCATCTACCTTGATGCTGTCCTGCTGCCATCCTCCTCTGCCCTCTGAACCTTGCAGCTTCAGCCTTCCAACATGGAATGAAGACCAGCAGCTCTCCAGGAATCCTCTGGCCTCTAGCACCATCACACTGGGACTGTGGAGTAGTCCAACTTCAAGACTGAGTACACTGGGTTTTCCATCTCTCCAGAGAGCAGCCAGCTTTTGTTTGGTCACCCATATTGTGTAGGCAGTCTAATGACTCCTTTTTGAGAACCCCAATACTATTTCCTCATCAGATCCTCTGCCTGCCCCAGCCGCATGCCTCTTCTCCCTCTGTCACCATGGATGGCAAGAGGCTCTTCTCATTCCTCGGTCTCACCAAAAGGAACTTCATTTGTAGTTTGCTTGATTTTTCTGTGAAGGAATATTCTCATGTGCTTCTGCAATCTAAGCTGATATCAAAGGATTAGAAAATGAACACCCCTTACACCCATGTTCTCCATAGCACCATGGTTCTCCATCCATTTGTAACTGTGCTATCAGGAATAAATGCATTCTGGGGATCCAGTGCCCCCTGCCTTTGGGTATCAAAATATTAAAGCAAAATGAGCCCTAAGGAATTGGCATTCTCCCAGCAATCCCTTGCTGGCAGAAGGAGAAGGCCATGAGCCTGGTGCCAACCAGAAGGGTACTAGTCTCCAGGAAGATTTCACAGTTGCCTAGAGGGCAGAGTGGAGTTTCCCAAGCTTCCTGAGGAAGATAAAGACTCTGGGGATGTGGGACTGTGTCTGGCAACCATGTGGTAGGAACAGAAAGCTCTGAAGGGTGGTGAGTCCTGACATCACCAGTAGCTGGGTGCAGTGGCTTTCCCCTGAGACTTTCTGAATCCTGATAGAGGTGAATAATATAGAAACTTCAGGGGTTTCAAATATGCCAAGGTCACTTTACAACTCCAATTGGCTTAGGATGAATGAAGCTGTGGCCACTGAGGCCAGCACAAGCCATGTGTGTGTGTGTGTGTGTGTGTGTGTGTGTGTGTGTGTTGTTTTGTGTGTGTGTGTGTAATTCCCAGATGAGTTGGGAAGCTGAGGCAGGAGGTTGGAGAGGCCGGGAATAGTCTGGGTTCTATAGTGAGACTCTGTCACAAGGAAACAAATTAAAAAGTAGGTGCTGGACAGATGACTCAGCAATTAAGAGCACTAGCTGCTTTTTCAGTGGACCAGGATTCAGTTCTCAGCACCTTTGTGGCAGCTCACAACTGTGTATAACTCTAGTTTCAGAAGATCTGATGTCTTTCCTCTTCTGACCTCTGTGTGCTCTGCATGCATATAGCGCACATACAAAAATTCATGTAAAGTAAAAACAATCCTTTTTAAGTGCATCAAACTAATGGATGTGATATTTACAGTTAAATCAGTTGTCCAGTTTAAGAGCAGATTACACAAAATGCCAGAGTTGGTAATCAGGAAGCTAAACTAATAGAAAATATCAGAATGGAAGCTTAAAGGGAAAAACCATAACAACAATAGCAGCAACAAAAGCAAAAAGAAAACACAATATGATCTCAGTGCACAGCTTAAAGGGATTACATCCATGCAATTGGATTTATCAAAGTTGAGAGAAAGGATAAGTTAGGAATCACTGAAGCTGTAGAGGCATCTGTCCCCAGACAACAGAACATAATGGTTAAATTAGTCACCCCAGTTTTCTGGAAACTGAACCAGGAACAAATATTTCTATGTCTACTATCTAAGTGGTTTTCTATTGCTATGATGAAACACCATGACCAAGGCATGGTGTTTGTAAAACAAGGCACTTAATTTGGGACTCATGGTTCCTGAGGGTTAGTCCATGATCACCATGGTAGAGAGCAGGACAGACAAGCAGGCATAAAGCTAGAACAGTTGCTGAGAGCTTACATCTTGATCCATAGGCATGAAGCAGAGAGAGTTAACTTAGTCTGGTGTGGACATTTGAAACCCCAAATTCTGCCCTGGGTGACACTCCTCCTCCAATAAGGCCACACCTCCTAACCCTTTCCAAACAGTTCCACCAACTGAGGACCAAACATTCAAATATATGAGCCTATGGGAGCCATTCTCATTCAGACCACATCTATCCTGTTAGCAAGCACATATAACACAGAATTTCAAATAGCAACATATAAAGCCATATTACTCTAAAAACCTGAAAATGAACAGTACAAAACTGTAGAATAATATTAAAGACAGCCTAAAACAAGAGACATGTGGACTGTCAATTTCCACATGGTGGACTTCTTAATTCTTTTTACATAGACCCAGAGATTCTGACTGGCTATGCAAATCAGAATCCCAACAGGCTTTGAGGCTGGGGGTGAGATGGTTAATGTCAGAACTCTAAATTTGACTTGGAAATGTACAGGGCAGAGGCTAACTCACTTAGTCCACTTTCTCCAGCAAACAGAACCAATGGACGCCTGTGCCTGCAGATGGAGGAGTGATAAGGAGTGGGCACACATGATGCCAGAGCAAGTCTAAACCTGCAGTGGGCATTCCACTAAAGATGGCTGAGGGTGAGGGTCCACTGGGAAGGTGGTACTACCGAAGGTTCTCTCTGGCTCAGGGAGTGTCCTCATTGGCTTCACATTGCTGTCACAAAAAGACTGACCAAAAGCCACTTGGGGAAGGAAAGGGTCTATTGGCTTACATGGCATACTCTATCACTGAGAGAAGCCAGGGCAGAGCTCTAGGCAGAAACCTGGAGGCAGGAACTGAAGCAGAGGCTATGGAGGGCACTGCTTCCTGGCTTGCTCCTCATGGCTTGCTCAGCCTGCTTTTTTATACATCTAGGACTTCTAGCCCAGGGGTGGCATAACCCACAGTGGCTAGGCTCTGTTTATATCAATCCTGGATTGTGTCAAGTTGGCAAAAAACTAAGCAACACAGAGAAATTGGTCTTTAAAATTTTAATATATTTGCTGTATCCACATTTTTTAAATAAAAATTTTTATTAAGAGATTTTCTATTCATTTTACATACCAACCACAGATTCCCTCGTCCTCCCTCCTCCTGCCCCCAGCCTTCCCTTCGCCACCACTTCCCCCATTCTCAGCTCCTCCAAGGCAAGGTCTCCCATGAGGAGTCAGCAGAACCTGGTACATTCAGTTGAGACAGGTCCAAGCCCCTCCTTCCTACACTAAGGCTGCACAAAGTGTCTCACCATAGGCACTAGGTTGCAAGAAGCCAGCTCATTCACTAGGGACAGGTCCTGAACCATTGCCTGGGGGCCCCCTATACAGTTCAAGCTAAACGACTATCTCACTTATCCAGAGGGCCTAGTCCAGTACCACGAGGGCTCCTCAGCTATTGGTCCACAGTTCATGCATTTCAATTTGTTTGGCTAGTTGTCTCTGTACTTTTTCCAGTCATGATCTCGACATCCCTTGCTCATAGAATCCCTCCTCTCTCTCATTGATTGGACTCCTGGAGCTCCACCTGGGACCCAGCCATGGATCTCTGCATCTGCTTCCATCAGTCACTGGATGATGGTTCTATGATGACAGTTAGAGTATTCAGCCATCCGATCACCAGAGTACGCCAGTTCAGACACCTTCTTGACTATTGCCAGTAGGCTATGGTGGAGTCATCTTTGTGGATTCCTGAGAACCTCCCTAGAACTCTGTTTCTCCCTATTCCTGTGGTGTCTTCATTTATCAGGGTATCTTTTTCCTTGCTCTCCCACTCTGTTCCAGCTCTAACCTCCTGCTCCCCTAAGCTCTCATCCCCCATCCCTTGCCCTCCATTACCCCCCTCACTCCCAGTTTGCTCATGTAGATCTTATCTATTTCTCAATCACTGGGTAATCCATGTGTCCTTCCTAGGGCCCTCCTTACTAGCTAGCCTCCCTGGAGCTATGGGTTGCAGTCTGGTTATCCTTTGCTTTGTATATAGTATTAACTTATGAGTGAGTTCATACCATGTTTGTCTTTTTGAGTCTGGGTTGCCTCACTTAGGATGATATTTTCTAGTTCTATATATTTGCCTGCAAACCTCATGATGTCATTGTTTTTCTCTGCCGAGTAGTACTCCATTGTGTATATGTACCACATTTTCTTTATCCATTCTTCAGTTGAAGGGCATCTAGGTTGTTTTCAGGTTCTGGCTATTACAAACAATGCTGCTATGAACATAGTTGAGCATGGGTCCTTTTGATATGATTGAGAATTCCTTGGGTATATGCCCAAGAGTTGTATAGCTGGGTCTTGAGGGAGGTTGAATCCCAATTTTCTAAAAAAGTGCCATATTGATTTCCAAAGTGGCTGTACAAGTTTGCATTCCCACCAGCAGTGGGGGAGTGTTCCCCTTGCTCCACATCCTCTCCAACATAAGCCATCTTCAGTGTTTTTGATCTTAGCCATTCTGACAGGTGTAAGATGGTATCTCAGAGCTGTTTTGATTTGCATCTCCCTGATGACTAAGGATGTTGAGCAATTCCTTAAATGTCTTTCAGCCATTTGAGCTTCTTCTGTTGAAAATTCTCTGTTTAGCTCCATAGCCCATTTATTAAACTGGACTATTTGGGTATTTTGATGTCTAATTTCTTGAGTTCTTTATATATTCTGGAGATTAGCCCTCTGTCAGATGTGGGGTTAGTGAAGATCTTTTCCCATTCTGTAGGCTGTCTTTTTGTCTTGTGGACCATATTCTTTGCCCTACAAAAGCTTCTCGGTTTCAATAGGTCCCATTTATTAATTGTTTCTTTCAGTGTCTGTGCTACTGGGTTATATTTAGGAAGTGATCTCCAGTGCCAATGCTTTTAAGACTACCTCCTACTTTCTCTTCTATCAGGTTCAGAGTAACTGAATTTATGTTGAGGTCTTTGATCCACTTGGACTTAAGCTTTGTGCATGGTGACAGATATGGATCTATTTGCAGTCTTCTACATGTTGACATCCAGTTATGCCAGCAACATTTTATAAAGCTGCTTTCTTTTTTCCATTGTACAGTTTTGGCTCCTTTGTCAAAAATTGGGTGTTCATACATGTGTGGATTAATGTCAGGGTCTTCAGTTCGGTTCCATTGGTCCACATGTCAGTTTTTATGCTAGTACCAAGCTGTTTTTATTACTGTAGCTCTATAGTAGAGCTTGCAGTCAGGGATCATGATGCCTCCAGAGGTTGTTTTGTTGTACAGGATTCTTTTGGCTATCCTGGAGTTTTTGTTTTTCCATATGAAGTTGAGTATTGTTCTTTCCAAGTCTGTGAAGAATTGTATTGGGATTTTGATGGGGATTACATTGAATCTGTAGATTGCTTTTGGTAAGATTGCCATTTTCACTATGTTAATCCTACCTATCCATGAGCATGGGAGATCTTTCCATTTTCTGACATCTTCTTCAATATCTTTCTTCAGGGACTTAAAGTTCTTTTCATACAGATCCTTTGCTTGCTTAGTTAGAGTTACCCCAAGGTATTTTATATCATTTGTGGCTATTGTAAAGGGTGATGTTTCTCTGATTTCTTTCTCAGCCCATTTGTCATTTGTATAGGAGGGATACTGATTTTTTTAGTTAATCTTGTATCCTGCCACATTACTGAAGGAGTTTATCAGTTGTAGGAGTTCCCTGGTAAAATTTTTGGGGTCACTTATGTACACTATCATATCATCTGCAAATAGTGAAAGTTTGACTTCTTCCTTTCCAATTTCTTTCCCTTTGATCTCCTTGTGCTGTCTTATTGCTCTAGATAGAACTTCAAGTACTATATTGAATAAATATGGGGAGAGTGGACAGCCTTGTCTTGTTCCTGAATTTAATGGACTCATTTTGAGTTTCTCTCAATTTAATTGAATTCAGTTTAATTTGATATTGGCTGTCAACTTGCTATAAATTGCCTTTATTATGTTTAGGTATGCTCCTTGTATTCCTGATCTCTCTAAGACCTTTATCATGAAGGGGTGTTGGATTATGTCAAAGGCTCTTTCAGCCTTTCTAATGGGGAGATCATGTGGATTTTTTCTTTCAATTTTTATATGGTGTGTTACATTGACAGATTTTTGTATGTTGAATCATCCTTGCATCCCTGGGATGAAGCCTACTTGTTCATGGTGGATAATTTTTTTTGATGTGTTCTTGGATTCTGTTTGCCAATATTTTATTGAATATTTTTGCATCAATGTTCATGAGGGAGATTGGTCTGTAATTCTCTTTCTTTGTTGCATCTTTGTGTGGTTTGAGTATCAGGGTAACTGTAGCCTCATAAAAAGTGTTTGGTAATGTTCCTTCTGTTTCTATTGTGTGGAACAATTAGAAGAGTATTGGAATTAGCTCTTCTTTGAAATTCTGGTAGAATTCTGTGCTGAAACCATCTGGTCCTGGACTTTTTTTTGGTTGGAAGACTTTTAATGACTGTTTCTATTTCCTTAGGGTCTATTGGCCTATTTAAGTAGTTTATCTCGTCTTGATTTAGCTTTGGTATGTGGTACCTATCCAGAAAATTGTCCATTTCTTTCAGATTTTCCAGTTTTGTGAGTACAGGTTTTTAAAGTATGACCTGATGATTCTCTGGATTTCCTCATTGTCTGTTGTTATGTTTCCCTTTTCATTTCTGATTTTGTTGATTTGGATGCTCTCTCTCTCTGCCTTTTGGTTAACTTGGATAAAGGGTTGTCTATCTTGTTGATTTTTTTTCAAAGAACCAACTCTTTTTTTTATTCATTCTTTGTATTGTTCCTTTTTGTTTCTATTTTATTGACTTCAGTCCTCAATTTGATTATTTCTTGGCATTGATTCTTCCTGGGTGAGTTTGCTTCTTTTTGTTCTAGAGCTTTCAGGTATGCTGTTAAATTATTGGTATGAGATTTCTCTATCATCTTTATGTGGGCATTTAGTGATATGAATTTTCCTCTTAGCACTGCTTTCATAGTATCCCATAAGTTTGGGTATGTTGTACTTTCATTTTCATTGAATTCTAGGAAATCTTTAATTTCTTTCTTTATTTCTTCCTTGACCCATTGGTGGTTCATTTGGGCATTGTTCAGTTTCCATGAGATTGTAGGCTTTCTGTAAATTTTGTTGTTGTTGAAATCTAACTTTAAGCCATGGTGGTCTGATAAAATACCGGAGATTATTTCAATTTTTTTTGTATCTTTTGAGATTTTCTTTGTGACTGAGCATGTGGACAATTTTAAAGAAGGTTCCATGGGGTGCTGAGAAGGTATATTCTTTCGTGTTAGGATGGAATGTTCTGTAGATATCTATTAAGTCCATTTGAGTCATAACTTCTGTTAGGTCCCTTATTTCTCTGTTAAGTTTCAGTCTGGCACACCTATCTAGTGGTGAGAGTGGGGTGTTGAAGTCTCACTACTAGTATGTGGGGTTTGATGTGTGATTTCAGCTTTAGTAATGTTTCTTTTACAAATATGGGTGCCCTTGTATTTGGGGCATAAATGTTCAGAATTGAGACTTCATCTTGGTGGATTTTTCCCTGTGATAAGTATGTAATGTTCTTCCTAATCTCTTTCGATTGATTTTAGTTTGAAGTCTATTTTATTAGATATTAGGATAGCTACATTAACTTGCTTCTTAAGTCCATTTGATTGGAAAGACTTTTCCTACCCTTTTACTCTGAGGCAGTGTCTGTCTTTGAAGTTGAGGTGTGTTTCTTGTATGCAGCAGCAGAATGGATCCTGTTTTCGAATCCATTCTGTTAGCCTGTGTCTTTTTATAGGAGAATTGAGACCATTGATATTAATGGATATTAATGACCAGTAATTGTTAATTCCTTTTTTTTGGGGGTTGGTAGTGTCTTGTGTTTCTCTTCTTTGGTATTTGTTGGCAGGGGATTATCTATTGCCTGTATTTTCATGGGTGTATCTAACTTCCTTAGGTTGCATTTATCCTTTTAATGCTTTCTGTAGGGCTGGATTTGTGGATAGGTATTATTTAAATCTGGTTTTATCATGGAATATTTTGTTTGCTCCATCTATGACAATTGATAGCTTTGCTGGATATAATAGTCTGGGTTGGCATCCATGTTCCCTTAGCATAACATCTGTCCAGGACCTTCTAGCTTTCAGAGTCTCCATTGAGAAGTCAAGTGTTACTCTGATGGGTCTGTCTTTATATGTTACTCGGTCCTTTTCCTTTGCAGCTCTTAATATTTTTCTTTATTCTGTATGTTATTGGTTTGATTATTATGTGGCAAGGGGTCTTTTTTTTGATCCAGTCTATTTGGTGTTCTGTAAGCTTCTTGTACCTTCATAGGCATTTCCTTCTTTAAGTTGGGAATGTTTTTTTCTATGATTTTGTTGAATATATTTTCTGTGCCTTTGAGTTGGTATTCTTCTCCTTCTTCTATCCCTATTATTTTTAGGTTTGGTCTTTTCATGGTGTCCCCAATTTCCTGGTTGTATTGTATTATGACATTTTTGGCTTTAGTGTTTTCTTAGACTGATAAATCTATTTCCTCTACAGTATCTTCAATGTCAGAGATGCTCCCTTCCACCTCTTGCATTCTTTTCTTATGCTTGCATCCGTAGTTTCTGTTTGTTTACTCAGATTTTCCATTTCTAGCCTTCCCTTAGTTTGTGTCTTCTTTATTGCCTCTATTTCAGTTTTCAAATCTTAGACTGTTTCATTCACCTGCTTAATTACTTTTCTTGGCTTTCTTTAAGGGATTTATTGATTTCTTCCAATTTTTTGTTTGTCTTTTCTTTGAATTCTTTAAGGGTAACTTTCATTTCCTCTTTAAAAACTTCTATCATCTTCTTAAAGTCATTTTTAAGGTCTATTTGTTCTACTTCTTATGCTTTGGGATGTTCAGGTCTTGCTGGTGTGGCAACACTAGGTTCTGATGGTGCCATATTGGTCTTCATGTTGGTCCAGAACCTGGTGGTAGGAGCTGTTGTAGAGGCTATGGAGGGGTGTGGCTTACTGGCTATCTCTCAAGGCATGTTCAGTATACTTTGTTACAGAACTCAGGACCACAAGCTCCCTGCTGCCCCCACCTACAGTGGGCTGGGGCCTCCCTCATCAATCACTGTTAAGAAAATACCCTAGATGCTCTCCTGGAGCCCAATCTTAGGGAGTCATTTTCTTAATGAAGGCTCTCTCTTTCCGAAGACTCCAGCCAGTGACAAGTTGACATAAAATTAGCCAGGAAATGCCTGGCATTGGGTTAGGGGTGGAAATTGATTGGTAGAATGCTGGCCTAGCATGTGCAAAGCTCTAGGTTGGATATTTAGCCCCACATAGAACTGGGGATGATGATTTAACCCTAGCACTAGAGAAGCTGAGGCAGGAAGATCAGGAATTCAGAGACATCCTCAGCTTCAAAGTGAGTTTGTGGACAACTTCATGAGACACTCTGAGAGGAAAAGAAAGGAAGAAGGAAGGATGAGAGGGAGGGAGGGAGGAGGAGAAAGAGAAATGGCTGCCATGGCACAGGTGTTCCACATGACTAGGGTGGGAAGAAAGAATCTGGCTTGTGGTTTTCAAAAAAAAAAGGACATATTGATCTGGTCTTCAGGGCACAGGGTGCTGCCATCATGAGGGACTCTGTGACTGCTTTCATAAATGCTGTGGGGGTGTGCCCTGGACATGGCCCCATAGGTAGTCAATCTCTGGGGCCAAGGACGACCTAGCCAGAAGCCGCAGCTTCCCTTGCCAGACTCAGTCATGGCTTATATGATCTTGATAACAAACATCTGAGGGGTGTGGGCTTGTTCTCCAGGAGAAGAAATTTAGCCCAGGTGTGTCTTGCCTGAGGCACCCCTAGGGCTTCGGTTCTCAACCTGTGGGTTGTGACCCACTTGCAAACCTCTATCTCCTGAAGGATTTACATCACAATCCACAACAGCACTAAAATTACAGTTATGAAGTAGCAGCACAAATGATTTTATGGCTAGGGGTCACCACAAAATAAGGGATGGTATTACAGGGTCACAAGCATTCAGAAGGCTGAGAGCCACTGCCCTAGATCCAGGGGGTTCAGCCAGGATCCTGATGGAAAATTTTGGAGAGATGGTGATCAGGGCACACAGAGAGAGCCTGCAGAGGGCTAGCCTGAGGAAACAGGGCACCTGGTGAAGCCAGGCAGCTGTTTCCAGGGAGTTGAGCTCCTGGCCCAGCTGCAGAGGAACTGGGTTTCTCATGCCTCACTCTCCCCACCCCTGCTACAACTGTGATGAGTTCTCCACCATAGCCCTGCAGGACTCCATTTTAAGGAAGCAGACAGCTCAAAGGCTCTGCACTATGGCTACCTCTCAGCAGAGGGCTCCCCCAAGCAGTCTGACCTATGTATGGCCAGGTTTCTATGAGGATGAGAACAGGAGACGCTGGATGGTTGTATACGTGGGCTTTAGACCCTTCCATACAAGTCAAAACACGGTGAGTTTGGGGGCCCCAGGAAGGCTGTACCCCACCTACAGTCCTTGTGAGTGTATGTGTGTTGGGGGGATGTTATCATCATGTCAGAAAATAGCTGATAATGGTCTGTGAACAGAATCATGTCCTAACTCATGCACCAACCTCAGGAGCCCCTGCTTGGAGGCCCCACAGGCACAAGCTTACCCACAGATGGAGAGGGCCCTTGTGGTGAGGACTGACTTACCAGTAGAGGGCCCAGTCAGAGGAGCATGCTAAGAAAGCTTACAGTAGGAGAGTTGATAGGCTGGGCTTTGTGGGATGAGTAGGAGTTCTCAGATCAGAAAGAAGGCACACCCTTGGAAGGAGCAGATGGGAATGGAAAGCACTAGCTTCTGATTTTTCTGCACACAATGACACACCTGCTGCTGTTGTCCCCAAACTTGAGTGTCCTGGGGAAGCATTTAACAGATAAGGGTCCTTACCCTGGAAACTGACTGGGGCCTTGTGGGAAGTCCAAATGGGTTTCTGGATCTGCTGCCAACATAGTTAATCACTCTGAAAACTGCTCTGGGCTGTGGCTTTAGACCACGATGGAACCTGGGAGGCTAAAATGCTCTGTAAAGCAGCAAAAGCATTTTAGGCATGGAAACTGCTCCCCAAGGACCAGGGATGTCACTTGAGGGCAGAGCCCTTGTGTTGGTATGGCAGAGACTATGAGTCCCCTAGCTGGTACCAGGGTGAGGGGTGTTCCATCGTATACCTGGGACAAATGGCTAAGGTGCCCATTAACATGTCAAAGTGGACGCTGGCCTCTAGGTTCTCCCAGCATCTGTCAATCCCTACCGGTTACAGAAGTTTGGCTAGGTTTCCATGCCTTCTACCAAGAACTCTACAGTCCAAGGCCTGTGCCTCTTCCTGCCTTGTCCATCCTCCCCACCCCTGCCTCCTCTGGCCCCTATATAACTCTGACATTGTGATTATGTCTGTTGGTCCAGGCCACCCCACTTGGTTGGCATCTCCTCTACCCTCTCCTCTTTCTTCTCCTTCTCCTCCCCTCCCCCAACTCCTCCCATGGCCAGGCTCACAGTCCTGGTCACTCTGGACTCTCCAGATGTCTCTGCCTCTGGCTATGCTCTTCCTTTATGTACAACGAGACTTCTCCTCCACCGTATCTGGGAGCAGTCAAGTCCTTCCTTTTTTTTTTTTTCCCATTCATCTGGTGCTGACATGATATGATGATGGACCTCAGTTTGTCTCAGGTTTGAAACCTAACAAGGGGCAATTCACCTATTGCACCATAAAAAAAATTTAAGTAGATAAGTGTTTTTCTTTAAACCCATACCAAGTAAAGGATGGAAAGCTTTTTGACCAAATATTTTCAGTAAATAAATATATAAATAAATAAGTAAGGAAGTAAGAAAATAAATAAATAAATAAATAAATAATAAATAAATAA
The DNA here is from genome assembly GCF_004664715.2 of Peromyscus leucopus. NCBI lineage: Eukaryota > Metazoa > Chordata > Mammalia > Rodentia > Cricetidae > Peromyscus > Peromyscus leucopus. The sequence goes on from NC_051075.1 coordinate 71,831,187, forward strand.
ATAAATAAAAGACCCAGTAAAGAATTCTGTTGGTGAGGGTGTAAATGAAGCGGCTTCCATGGGGGAACATTGTGTAGTCAATTAAATTCAAATAGAGTCACGTGCCTCCTGCCATCTCGGGTTAAAGTAGCTATTGGCTCCAAGTGTGCTTGGAGGGGCAGGTGTGGCAATCAGAAGAGCTGCTGACAGCTGAGTGTAAAGGGGTGGGGCTCATCTGATGGCTGCTGGGAAAGAGAGAACCTGAGGTCCCCAGGCAAAGCTGTTGCTAAGGGACACATGACAGGAAGTGCCCCCTGGAGTGGCACTGGAACTCACTTTGTGCTTCAGGCAGGCCTGGAACTTGTGATGCTCCTGCCTCAACCTCCTGTGTGGTTTGGGATCCCAGGTTGCAACACCAGGCCCAACATTGAACTTTTCTCTTTCCTCCTTCCCTTCTTCCTTCATTTCCTCCTATTTCTGTCTGTCTGTCTGTCTGTCATTCTGTCTTTCTCTGTCTCTCTCTCTTTTGTTTAGTATATTTAGAAATAGGTTGCACTGTAACATTTTCACACTCACACACACAGACACACACACACAGACACACAGACACACAGACACACACACACACACACACATCAGAAGCAGGCACATCTCTCTAAGTTCAAGGCCACATTGGCCCACATAGCCAGTTCCAGGCTAGCCAGGTCTACACAGAGATCCTGTCTCCAACAAGCACACAGATCATAAGCAAATAAATAAACCTTGACAACAGAGCCCTGTGAGCCTGAGTTTGGATCCCAGCAGCCACATGAAAAGCCTCCTGTGGCTTTGTTGCCTGTGACTTCAGTGCTGTGGGGGCGTCGACACAATCCCTGCTTCAAAGGCTTCAGGGGAAAGTGACTGAGCAGACACCTGAGTTCTCCTTTGGCCTCTTCAGGCTGGCATATATGTGCATCACACACACTCACACCTCACAAACAACACATACTCCACTCTCACACCCTCAGAACTCACTCACACACTGTTATAACTCACTCCCACATTCAACTCTCACACACTCTCACATCTCATTCTCTTACACAGAACACACACTCTCCCAACATGCACACTCTTGCACTCTCTTACTCTCTCTCACACCTACATTCT